>NC_092213.1:1109120-1263830 GCF_043381705.1 Parasteatoda tepidariorum
ATCCAAACATAAATTCAAATCTTAATTGAAATAAATAAAACAGGAGGTAACCAAAATAAACATAACTACATTAATTCAAATTCAAATTGGAA
Organism: Parasteatoda tepidariorum; assembly: GCF_043381705.1. Classification (NCBI taxonomy): domain Eukaryota; kingdom Metazoa; phylum Arthropoda; class Arachnida; order Araneae; family Theridiidae; genus Parasteatoda; species Parasteatoda tepidariorum. The sequence goes on from NC_092213.1 coordinate 1,109,213, forward strand.
CAGCTCACCAGGCAGCTAAAACCAAATTCAAATCTTATAAACAAGTAATAATATAAATTTACTCAAAAAAATATATAAATATAATTAAAAAAAATTAAATAAAGTTGCGTGTTTACAGAGCAGCACTTCATCAGGGGACACACTGTCTGTAAACACACAGGAGCCTTTCTGTTGTTAGTGGCAAAGCCAAAACTAACAGTGCCCCGAGGCCCCTAATGAAAATTCAAGCATAAAGAATAATAATAATAATAATTACCACATTAAATAAATATCTACCATAATAACATTCATGAAAAACTTTGTAATAAAATCACCTTTACTGAAACAAATATGCAAAACATATTTGTTTCAGTAAAGGTGATTTACTGAACCAAATATTTTCATTACTGAAACAAATATTTTCATTAGGGGCCTCGGGGCACTGTTAGTTTTGGCTTTGCCACTAACAACAGAAAGGCTCCTGTGTGTTTACAGACAGTGTGTCCCCTGATGAAGTGCTGCTCTGTAAACACACAACTTTATTTAATATTTTTTTAATTATATTTATATATATTTTTTTAGTAAATTTATATTATTACTTGTATATATATATATATATATATATATCAGTCGGACTTATATTTAACGAACTTCCATTTTACGAATTTCTCTATTTTGCGAATTTTTTCGTGGAACCAAGAACATTTTGGAGATTTCTTCGTAAAATAACTTCCAAATAGCAGTGTAAATTTTCTATTGGCGATTTTTTTTTTTTTGAATTCTACTTTCTCTATTTCCCAAAATATTTGAGAAAATTATGAACTTGTTAACTCATTTTAAGGGGGAAATGACCTTGAACTAATTTTCGCATCCACTTAACTTTTAGTAAAAGCAGTGAAATTCCTTTTTTTTTTTTTTTCTTTTGCATTTTATACAGGATATGCAACACCTCTAGAAAAGGGGGAAAAGGGTCAAATTCCTTGAGTAGGAAACAAACAGAAAAGATAGTGGGAATGGGTCATCAAAGGGTGTAGTCCCTTATTGACATGTCCTACTGGAATGCTGGAAATGTAGAGTATCTCAATATTCGGCGCGAAGCGCCGCTAACCGATTCATCGAAACTAAACAGTCCTAAGTTGATTAGGCATAAATTTCATGAAGAAATATATGTAAAAGTTCACCACAGCCAAACGCTGTGGAAGTCAGAGGAGACGCTGTGGAACAGAGGCGATGACATGTAGGCGCTAAATCTGGGACTCAGGGAGGAGGTGACATGGAGACAACTTCATGGTGTCTTTATATATCCCCACCGTTCATTTCCCTTTTAGAAAAACTTTTAATATTCCCGCTGTTCACTCGGTGGAGCTCCGTTCTTGAAGTCGTCTCTCCTGTTTTTAGATTGCTGATCAGAGTGCTGCTTGTTGCTGTTCTTGCGGATGCGAAATATCGAAGCGAAAGTCCCTGACCATTAAAGAAGAAAGTTTAATTCTTCAAGAGGTGGAAAAAGGTGCAAAAAAAATGATATTGCTTCAAAATTTAGTATTCCTTCAAGCAGCTTATCAACGATAATAAGAAACCGTGATAAGATTGAAAACAATGATTTACCGAACCCTAGTTCAAAACGTTTAAAAACATGTTTCTATGAATATTTCACATCTTCATAGAAAGTTTTGAGGCAGTTTTGAAGTGGATAATGCGAGATAAAAACGTGCCGATCTCTGGACCTTTAATAACTGAGAAAGCAATGCAATTTGCAAAGGCATTGGGACACGATGAATTTCGAGGAAGTAGTGGCTGGCTTGATAAATTTAGGAGAAAACAGGGAATTACAGGAAAAGTTATATCAGGTGAAAATAATGATGTCAGTGATAAAGATTGTGAAAGTTGGATTGCCGAGACTCTTAATAAAATTTTAAAAGATTATAAGCCAGAAAATTTTTTTAATGCTGATGAGACGGCTTTATTTTTTCAATGTTTGCCTCAAAAGATCTTGACATTTAAAAATGAAAAGTGCTTTCGAGGAAAACACAGCAAAGCAAGCATCCGAAAGAAATCAACAAAAAACTGAAAAACGTTACAGTTTTTTACTTGCCTCCAAACACTACATCGAAGCTACAACCAATGGATTAAGGGGTGATTCAAGACTTTAAACTGCACTACCGCAAAAGAATTGTGCGAAAAGTTATCACTGCGCTTGAAAATAAGCAATCTATGCCAAAGATCAATTTGAGAGAAAGCATAACAGAAATTTCTAAAGCATGGAACTATGATGTTACAGATCGTAATATTCGTAACATTTTTGCTAAAGCTGAATTCTTTGTCAACGCTGAGAATTTGGAAAGTGCGGAGGACGAGAATGAACCTTTAGAAGAACTTAAAAAAATGTGGGTACAGCTAAGAGAGAACCACAAAATTAATGATGATGTACGGATTAATGATTTTCTTTCTATTGATTCTGAAGATGAATCCATCGAAACATTAACTGAATCGGATATTTTGGACGGAGTGAAAAATAAAAAAAATAACAGTCATAAATTGTGAGGAAGACGAAGAAGATGAAAACGGAAATGATGAAGAAATTAGCAAACCTTCATATGATGAAATGTTAAAATCATTTGAAACAATTCGACGTGGATTGCATTTTGATGAGAATACGTCTGAAGGAATTTTTGGTGCATTACAAAAATGCGAGACCTATTATGAGAAAAAAACACTTTTTCAAGCGAAAAACTCAGACAAAATTAACGGACTTTATCAGTAGCAATTAAAATTAAGAACGCATGTGAAAATGTTTGTTTAAAATTACATTTATAATAAATGCAGCAATATTTTTAATACATTAAAATTTAGCATTTTTATTCAGTGGAAAATGATAGTGGCATGATAGTGTAACACTGGATAATGTTTTGTTCTATTCTTACTTTCTTTGCAGATTTCTTTTATGGCTAAGATTTATAAAATAAATAATAGATAATAATTTGCAAGATAAAGGTGTGTCAATTGCAATTTTAATTATTTCCAGTGTTTATGAATTTAAAACCTGTTTTACGTTGTATAAGTATTTCAAAAGGTGATTTTCTATTTAACGAATTTTCTATATAACGAACTTTTTTTCGAGATTTAGTAACTTCGTTAAATAGAGGTCCGACTGTATATATATATAATATTTTTAGAAACTCTATTACATAACAACCTTGGTTACCTTGGGTTGAAATGAAATGCCTCTGACTTTTAATTTACAAAATTGTTCACGTAATTAAAGTATTACACCCCTTTCTGTATTTACTGATAAAACATGAAAAGAATTACGAAATATGTTTAAGAATGTGTCAAAAACTTTTACATGAATAAAAATTTTTTTTTTTAAATCCTTTAAAAAAGATTTCTAAATCAATGATTAAATATTTCACATCAAGTCGTTTCAATTAGTTACTCTCAATAACTAGATTTTTAGCAGGAAACATTGAATATGATTATTACCTCTCCCCCACTTCCCCGACATCATTCTGAGTTAGAAAATATTTTTCAGAAAACTCAGTCCCAAAAAAAAAAATAATAATAATAAATTGATTTTATCGATCCACCAGCAGAAAAGGAGAAGGTGATAAGCCCCGCCTTTAGCTCCGCCCTTTAACCAATAGGATAGCTGTTAGACTTCGCTCTGGCGATTGGCCACCTGAGTATGACACGTCCTCTTTTCAAGTATAAAATGAGAAATGTGGTGCGGGCAAGCAATTGCTGTCAAGCACAGGGCCCCGGAGGCTCTTTTCTCTATTCTGTGGGACGTAAGAGGAACTAGAGAGTCAGCTTGCTTTGAAAGGACCCTCGAGGGTCCAGCAAAAGCGCCATTTTCATAATTTCGCGCGGGCGACCCCCCATTATAAAAGAAAGGTTATGACATCGTTGGCCCACCAGTCTTATTCCGGCAGCAGCTTCGCGCGTGGAGGGTCATCACCGACTGATTTTGAGGGGGAGTTGTACGCATCTTTGCAGCATTATCCGAGGGGGGAGATGCCCCCCTGTCACTACGACGACTCTTCGCCCAGCCCCCCCGACGAAAGACATAGCAGCGGAGGGGAGGAGAGACCGACCTGTGACTATGCGACCATTCACCAATATGCTTCCACTTCTGCCTGTCTCTCAGGTGAGATTATTTTCTTCATTATTTTAATGTGATTTCGGATTTTCCAACTGCAGAAACAGGTATGTCCTTCTTCTGAAAATAGACACTTGCATTTATATAAAGTGAAAGAACTGTTTAATACTAATCAGCATTTTAAAGTCTATAGGGCTTCTTCATAAAGAGATGGAGTTGAATGTAAGAAAATTTTGCAGGAGTTTGATTCTGATTAGCTTAGGCCTACGGTTTTAAAAAAAATTCCTTGATGTTATAAAAATTATTGAAACAAACATTTAGAATTAAGTGAACAAAAATATAACTCAAACGAATATTATGACTCAAACGAATGTTATGACATCGTTGGCCCACCAGTCTTATTCCGGCAGCAGCTTCGCGCGTGGAGGGTCATTCATTTCACCTGATATAACTTTTCCTGTAATTCCCTGTTTTCTCCTAAATTTATCAAGCCAGCCACTACTTCCTCGAAATTCATCGTGTCCCAATGCCTTTGCAAATTGCATTGCTTTCTCAGTTATTAAAGGTCCAGAGATCGGCACGTTTTTATCTCGCATTATCCACTTCAAAACTGCCTCAAAACTTTCTATGAAGATATGAAAGGTTTTGAGCATACACTTTTATTGAAATATTGAAAAGGACACAAAAGATTTTGAAATTTTTGAACAACCAATTTTAATAAAGCAACAGGGGCTGCTCAAATATCGCGTAGTAATATTTCTTTTTCTTTCCTTTTTTTCATCTTCTCAATTTTGGAATCCCTTCGTAGTCAGTAAAAATTAGCAAATCATAAGCCTCTTTTCATGCCTATGTAACAGAATCATAACCCCACCCGGTTTTCGCTTTAACTTTAACTGTTGCAATCTAATTTTAAGATTAAATTCAAATTTTAAAAAATGCAATTTTGCGTATAAAATAGTTTTTGCTGAAAATGTTGAAAAAAATATATTTTTATTTACGTCTTGTGTTCAAAGCTCCCGAATTCATGGAACCCATTGCAATTTTTCTTCCCCCCCCCCCTCCAATTCAACTTTTACTCCAAGTTTTAAATTTTTATTCGTGTAATTATTTTTATTTATTAATTTAAAAAAAAATGTTTTGCTTTCTAAATTTTTTTTTAAATAAGGGAATTTTAACGTCTTATGTCAGCATTGTTACTAAAATTTAGCAATTCACAAACCCTCTCACTTCACGTAATAATAACCCCTTCTTAACAAGCTACCCCTTGAGTTCATTTAGTTGAGTTAGAAAACTAATCAAAAAGTCATGCACTTGTATTGAATGTATCAATATAAATGGATAGGGGGGTAGGTGCAATCTGGAAATTATGGTCCCAATAGTTTGGTCAGGAGAGCAGTCGAAAGTTTGGACCCGTTAATACTAATTTTAATCCGAATCTGTCGTATCCGAATCCGTCGGAAAAAAGAAGGGTGCATTATTCAAAGAATAAGTACGTTTTTGTATCTTATTTCGTAACTTGAAATATCCTCTCTACTAATGAAATCATCTTTTTAAACTATTAAGATGGAGTCCTAGTATGTGAAGACCCGATCATTAGATCAAAAGTTATTAGGGATGTTGAATCAATTGAAAAGTTTCTGAGACAAAGTATATATATATATATATATATATAGTATATATATTGGAGATTCCTACTTTTATTGGAGATATTTCTGTATCGTGATCTGCCATGCCAACTACAATCACCAAGGCTCCAAATTTATTTTAAACTGGAAAAAAAATATGTAGATCTTTGCCAGAGGAGAGCTTCGACTTATATCCCTCGAGTTGGTCCCTTTCTGTGATTTTTTTTTTTTTAAAGTTGAAGTTTTTGTCCGGAAGTTGCCAAGATTCAACGATTATTCTGCCACGGATCACGATACGGAAATCTCTCCTTTTTATTTCTCACTTTGACCAAAAGAAACGGTTATTATTAATTTTGACCTGTTAGTGTTAATAATACCCGGATTTATCACTTTAACTGAAACACATGTACAGTCGGCAAAAAAAAAAAGATATCACCCTGAATAATTTTCGTTCTAATGATCGGATTTTCACGAACTAAGTGTTAATCTTAATGGTTCCTGGGGGTGACCTCAAATATGCTAATTAATTAGTGCTAACTATTAATTAAGTTACGAAATCAGACACAAAAACGTACTTTCTCTGAATAAACATATATTTTTTCTTACATATTTGGATTCTTAACCTTCAAAATATAGGGGGTAGCCGCAATCTGGGAAATATGGTCCCCATAGTTTGGTCAGGAGAGCGATCCAAAGTTCGTACCCCTTAATGTTAATTTCACTTTTTACGTTTTTAGTCATATTTTAAAAACTAATAAAGCAATTCGAAGAAAATTTCACCCAGTCATAAAACTCATTTACCCAAAGATAATTTCACGAAAAAAATAATTTTTAATAATTGTTAATTATTTTTTATTATTTAATTAAATTAAGGATGAAAAATTTTTGAATTATAAGGTATGAATTTTTTTATACCATATTAATCTACATATTTTTCAATTGAAAAATCTAAAGTTTCAACTGTTTTTATTTATTAGAAGCTGAGAAAAATTAAAATTAATTATTTTTAAAAAAATAATTTGGCGACAATGAAGAAATGATTAAATGGAGCGATTAATATTAAAATGTGATAAACTTGCGAGGAACTTGACTTCGCGCGCTTAGCATAAAATTTCATTCATATTTTTTTCGCTAATAATCGTTTGCTTATCTTTTCATTTTTATTTTTTTAAGCTATAAAATACGATGTTTCTTCTTTAGTCGTCTAAAATTCTATTTGCAATTTAGTAAAGAAATTTGAATAAAACATTTTATTGAATAAAATACATTTTATTCAGAGAATGTGGAGTTTTATAAAAGCATGCTTCTGATAGAATATGATTATACAACAGATTGTGCTTCTTTAATGTGATTATTTTTTATTTTTTTTTTTTTTTTTTCTCAATAACTGATAAAATTTCAATAATATACATACGAATGAATAAATTTGGAATAAAATATTCATCAATTTCTTGAATATATATTTTATAAATATTAATAAAAATACGTAGTCAACATTTTTAAGCATCTCTCACAACATCGCAAATTTCTCAAAATCTTATAGGGTAAACTAACCAGTGAAGGAATACTTAAGCTTAGCTTGTCTTTAAAAAAAAATCATAAAAATTTCAAAATTTGTAATTTTAGCTAAATGACGTATTTGTTATTAAATGCATGTCGACATATTTGTTATTAAATGCAAATTATGTAAAAAAAATTTAGATAACTTACATAATATTGTTTTAAGCTTTTGGTGGTTTAAATAATAAGTAGTAAGATAACCAAGTGAAGGAACAGTTCTTAAATTGAATAAACACTAAATTTTCCAGTGAATGAACACTTAATTTTGAGAATGTTTGATGCTCGTTAGGAATCCTTAGGCCACACAGATATCTGTCGCCCTGTAGATGCCTGAATTGACTGATGTTAACACAGGCGGGCATTAGGAAAAAAAAATCTTTTAAGTTTTCGTGCCCCCATTTCAGTATCTTAAGGGCCTTACGAGCTCTGTTTAAAAAGAGAGTATCATATCAGATATATATATATATATATATATATATATATATATGTAATAAAACAAAAATAATCATAGTAGCAGTATTTGGTGGTAAATGTAGCTTATCGTAATTGAAGAATATGCTGTGCGACATTTTATGGTGAATTTGCGAACGTAAGTTTCAGAATGTATCGAAACATGTGGATGCTATTTGCTAATCATCTTTATCCAAAGAAAACCATGTAACGTAAATATCTAGCAAAATGAAGCAATTTTTTAAACAATGAATCATACAATATGCAACATATTATTTCAATATCTTATTCTTAAACATAACATATTTCAATGTTTTTAAAATGCCACTAAACATTCAGCAATTCATTGAGTTATAGAAAAAAGAAATCGTAAATTACAGAAAACCTTGTGAATGTGCATTAGAATTACTATACAATCTACATTTTATTTTTCATGCACTTTTTTTTCCTTCAAACTTTCATGCCTAGAAGACTCGATTAAAGCTGTAAAAATCATTATCCCTAAAATTTTGTATATAGCTATTATAAGTTATGTTAATTTGATTTTAGTATGAAATCCTCGAATAAACATAGCAAAAATAGCATAATCTAAATAATATCAGATAAAAAGTTCATGTATTTAAATTCTGAAAACTTATAAATCGATTCAAATTTTCTTTTCAAAAGAGATTAAAATAATTTTTTATTTTATTTATTTATTTATTTTTTTTGCTTTTTGGACATAAATGAACTTAAAAATTGTCTATTGCCTAGAAACTTCGAGGTGTTTTCTATTAACTATTAATTAAACCTCTCAGAGCAATCACAAAACATTATTTCAATTTTTTTACAGTCAGAAATTGGTTGCCTAGCAACCTAGTAAAATTAAGCGTTTCTCTTTTGAATCAGTCAAGGGTTATCTTAAAATATTTATTTGCGCAGGCGACTTTTTTTGGCGGTTTTCTGGACTATCGCCAAATATATAAACCTTTATTGCAACCCAATTTACGACCCAATTGTTTTAAAATTTTGTCTACCCCCCCTAATTCAAGTGTCTAGATTCCAAATATGTAAAAAAAAATATATGTTTATTCAGAGAAAGTACGTTTTTGTGTCTGATTTCGTAACTTAATTAATAGTTAGCACTAATTAATTAGCATATTTGAGGTCACCCCCAGGAACCATTAAGATTGACACTTAGTTCGTGAAAATCGGATCATTAGAACGAAAGTTATTTAGGGTGATATCTTTTTTTTTTTGCGGACTGTACAGAATGGCACACCCAATGCTATATAAACTGTTTAACTGACCAAACTTCATGGGTCGTTATTAATAATAACCGGATAAAGTGAATAATTTGCGATATTTCTCACTTTCATCAAAAGAAGAGGTTATTATTATATTGACGGGTTAGTATTAATAATAACCGGATTTATTACTTTAACCGTAACATATATAAGGATAATTTCACGAAAATATAAACTTTAGCATGAAAATTTTGAAAGTAATAAAATACTGTGTTTTGAATAAGAAACTAGTTTTTCAAAAGTGACAGTAATAACTTCTTTCAAAAATCTTGTTTGATAATTTGGTATATAGTAATCAGTCATTCTTTTCATACACATTTTTTAATAATAACAAAAAAAACTGGAATATTTGGTTTTAGGCATTATAAAGTTTTATGTTGCAGGATTAAATACGAAAATATTTCAATGGTATTTTGTTCAAAAACAGTTTTAATTCCAGTTCATGAATGTTAGTCATTTAGCACAAAAATATTAATTTTTTGCTCTCAGCATAGAAAGTTATGTCGGAAACTTTTTAAGATTGATCTTCTATTTTCTGATTACATTAATCACTTACCACCCAGCATCCAATATATTGGACATCATTTGGTACACATAAAATAATATTTAAAGATTGCATTTTCAGATTTTATGCCTTTACAAAGCTATTGTCTATTTAAAAATGTAATTAAATTGGTAGTATTTTAAGAAAGGTCAGAAATTCGATTCAAATAATCTTTTGGGCATTTTTTTCGCATATGAATATCTTATTAAAGTCGAGTGGATTTTGTTTCATGGCCAAAATGTGAAAAAATACACTGTTAAAGTGTCCCACAATATGCAAAAATTAAAATGTATCAAATTTGTTTGCAATCCCTTAATGGGATAAATGAGGTATTTTTTAAAGGTATAAATGAGGTTGTTATTTAAATACGTCGTTAGGTTGAAATGAATACCTCAAAATTAACTTTAAATATACCTCCAGAGGTATAATTATATAAACCTGAGGTGTTTCATCTTACATGTGTGGAAAGAGAGATATTTACTTCTTTAAGGTGTTTCGTTTTCAACCTTAGGTTATTACTTATCAATCTGAAGTATATTTTTTACACCTGTGGAAGTATTTATTCCAGAACCTAATGTGTTTCATTTAACACTTCGAAGTTCTACTTTATGTTATTATTTTTAAACCTCAGGTAATTTATATAGTTGTTGAGCTATTTATTTATCTACCTAAGGTGTGCATTTTACACTTAATCATATGACCTTTACAGAAAAAATTTACCTGCTGAAGAGACAACTTATCAATTCAAACTGAGTTAATATTGTACTCTGTATCATATGCTGACATGAGAAAAATTTTGATTTATTTTTGATTTGATTGATGAGAAAAATTTTGATTATTTTGGGTTTGCACAAATAAATTAAAGGGTATAATTACTGTTGTCATTTACATATTTTTCAGCATAATATTTTTATATATATCTGATAAAAGTTTTTATAAATTACATTTGTGTTCAATTTAAAATCCTGTTTTGGGTAAAACCATTAATAAATGTCACACTCGCAACAGGATCATGTTACACCCTCAACGCTTAATAACTTTATGTAAAATATTTAATACTTTTTTGTTTCTGTAAATTTTAATAAATTATTTTTGAATAAAAAGTATCTAAATTTACACTCAAGGAAATTTTTCCCTGGAGATGTAATTGTAACTATCTGTTGCGAGTGTGACAGTAATTAAGAGTAAAAATTAATATGCTTACCTTTTGTAATGAAGATTCGAGAGCAATTTTCTGCTGGCAAAGAAATCTCAACAATAGCAGTCAAATTATATATTAAGTTTAGAGATTTCCAGAATTACTTGTACGAGACCATGAAAATAAGAGATTTTTCCTGCAGTCTTTTCACACGTACATAGTGTCACTTTATAAATTAAAATAAGCAAGTTAATGACAAAAATGCTACAAATGGTGGTTATTTTGAAAATATTGATTAATAAATTTTTTAAGCAAGTGTCGCCATCTGTTGACGAATTTTGTAATTTACTGAAAGTAAATTTTCTGGTTTCCGAAGCAGAGTGCAGCACTCTACATTTCTTTTTTCTTTAATTATTTTTTAAAAATCTTTCAGTATTTTTGAGTATAAATTGACAATAATTATTTTTTTTTATGATCATATCTGTTTTCTTTTGTTGTAGTGCACGGAGGAGGAGGTGGTGGAGATTACTGTTCGGGTGAGTACGGCGGAGGGGTTTTTCCCAGTAGTCCGTACAAGGTGCAGCGTCAGGCGGCCAACATTCGGGAACGCAAGCGCATGCTCAGTATCAACAGCGCCTTCGACGAGTTGCGCTGTCATGTGCCCACTTTCCCTTTTGAGAAGCGGCTCTCCAAGATCGACACACTGCGCCTTGCTATAGCCTATATTGCTTTACTCAGGGAGATCCTCGTCTCTGAGTATGATCCTCTCACGCACATTGAGAAGTGCCTGAAAGGGGAACTCAAAGGGGAACATGCTGGAGAATGGAACACAAGCGGTGAGTATAATAAGAAACTGCCTCTTTTTTTTCCCTACCAACCGAACAACTCAGTTAACGAAAATTCAAATTTGATTTTCACAAATATACTGGTGTTGGATATTCCAATGCGTAGAAGTTCTAAATATAAACAAGTTCTACACTGGAAAAAAAAAATCCGAAGTGTTTTTAGATTGATGAGACAACTGCGTTGCATGGCAGAAACGTTTCTGAATCTTTCGGAAACCTTTGAAACTTAATAGGTCGTGTCAAGGCGATTCAGTTTCGTACTTTTGAAAATGAAAGAAATATTTCTCAATTGATCGGAAAAACATCCTATTAAATGAAGTGTCGAGTCAAAATCAATTTCTGAAATTTTTTACAGTATAATAAAGCTTTTATTTTCAATCTTTTCTGAAAGGCATAGTTCTATCCCATGATCATTATCATCAAAAGGTCAATATGTTCAAGAATATATGATGAAAACGTGAATCAAATATTTAACATAAAATTCGAAATGGCGAGACCTACCTAATATAAAAAGAATAGTTTTTGAAAAGAACTTTTTGAAAATTTTGAAGCACTAACTTATAATTTAGCTATTTTAAAATGAATAAAAAAGAAATATTGCAGAAATACGAGAAAATTTAGGGATGATCCTGTAAAAGTGTTTCTCCTTTATAAAACCCGTGAAGAGGAAAAAACACATTTTTACGAGCTTTCAACACGCGAACGCTGTTGGATGAAAAAATTTGAGCTTATGCGCACAATTTTTTTTTTTTTTTAACCTCCAATTCTCTAAATTTCAATAGTATAGAAGTTTAGTAATTTAGCAATTATAAAACTTCTTATTTCTATATCTAATGTGATTAGTTTTAGTTTTGAGTTTGCTCTCTCAAAAGTTAACAAGCAGCATAGTATTTATAAAATTGTGCTCTAAATTCTTAAGAAATTCTTCAATTCAAATGACATTTTTCTGTACACGGAATTCTGAAATACATGAGATTCTGTTTGTACTTTTTTAATTCGATTTTTTTAAGGAACTTCTCTGCTTTTAGTTTGTAATAATGAATACGAAATAAGCTGAATATTCTAGAAGAATAATTTAATGTGGAGTGATGGAAAATATTTCAGAATAACATAAAAAATTCCTGCAAGCAAATATTCATAATAACGCACAAATTTAGAATATTAGTTACTAAAACTAAAAATAATCACCATTATTCTTTCAAAAAACTGACTATTATGTGTAATATTAATTGTTAAAGTAATGTTTACTCATATTTCGTCAGTTTGATAATAAAACTTTACTAAAAATGACTTGGCGCCAGCGTAATTACAAAAACAAAAATGTTCATTAAACGTTTGTCATTTTTAGGGTTCTTAAAATAATTCTCTGATGAGATCCCAGATGAATAATTTTCATCAGTAAGTACCCATAATAACCGTTTTTAAAAACTTTTAATGGAACTTATGAACACGAAAATTTGACAACCTGTTTAAATTATTTATACGTAGACTGTAGAAACTGTGAAGTAATGTCTCTGCGAATTTGGTGTTGACCAACCCAAAAAATGTGAAGGAACACTTTAAGTTAACTCCCGATAACACTTTAAGTTATCGGGCGTACATATGCACTTTAAAGAGTGTAATGAAATCTAAACACGAATAATTGCTAATGCTTACACCAAACTCATGAGCGTATGCTCCATTTAGATTTTTTTTTGTTGCTTCAAGGAACACTCATTTCAGCATACTTTTGCTATTGTTTGTAGATTGTTTACAATCGAGTACGAAATTTTGCACGCTGAAATACATATACAAAACAGAAGTTCGCTGTTACGAAATGGGTGTATGTTTTTTGTTGTGTAACAAGGACAATTATATTTGGGCTTTAAAATATCGGTTTAATTCTATCCCCTGTTACAACTAAATTAATTTTAAAAATTAGTCTGTTATTGCATCCTTCATTTACTTTAAGTTGTATGGTGCAAAATATTTTACTGACTCTTATATTATTATAGGTTTATATCTTATTGTTATTATGAATTTTATTGTTGCTGAACACCGAATTTGTTTACACCATTAGGAAAAGGGACATTCCTGGTGTTTCATTACACCAAAGAATTATCTGCGGTGTTTTACTCTTTTGGTGTAAAGTAGTTGCTTCCATTTTTGGTGTGCAGTAACACTGAAAATTTTGACAGTGTAGTGGTAAAAATTATTTTAAAAAAAAGTCTTATTAGCTAAGTTATGAATGCATAACCACTAGGATAAACGTTTACTCTGGAAAATCTGAAATAGTTGAAGATACCTGATATCAAGAAACTTTGAAAAATTAGAAACAAAAGAATTAAAACTTTGAAATCAATCTCTTCAATGAGAGCTCAAATAAAATAACGACCAAAAATTTAATCCTCTTTTCAGTGTCAATTGGAGCTTAAATTTTTCCACATAAAAATATTAAAGTTTCCAAAATGACTAAAACTCGAATGCGATCACAATCGAATCGTTCTCGTCAATAAATGCTCAAATTTATCTATAAAAAGAAAACGTTTCGAACAATCGTGACCAAAGTATTTATAATTTAGTGATAAATATTTATAATTTAATAACGACCGTAACATGGATGAAATCGAAGCATTTACTCCACTTTCGTCAATTAGTACCTAAAGCCTCATCATGGCGAGGGGGTGACACTGAGAGGTACTGGCGATGTACGTCTGGAGTTTTACTCCTGGAAGGGTCACCCATGGCGAGAAGGCCGTTCCATTACACTCAGCTAAAGTCAACAGGCGAAGGAGCCAAGTCAGACTTCTACCAGCATGGTGCTCCAGTCATAGGACTTCAGAAGCTGCATTATTTCCCCAACCATGAATTTCATGTCTTGTTCTAACTCTCATACTGCCTAGATCGCCGCGCAGGATAAAAAGGATCGCGTTTGGATCGTGGCTTTGGAAGCGGACCACGCTCGAAAAATATACTACCTTCCTCAAGTACTTCTAATGGAACTCTGAAAATCCTTCAATGTAACATCAATGGGATCTCAACCGCAGCCTCAAGAGTCAAACTAGATCAGGTGTTGGAACTTGAAAACACCCATGGGGTACAGATTGTTGCCCTCCAAGAAACCAAATTAAATAACAATGTGTCACTTAAAGTAAAGGGATATAACATCTCCCGTTGTGATAGACAAGGTAATGGAGGCTCCCTTACGTTTCTCATCAGAGACATTATCTATAGGAGCTTAGACATCAATAGCTCATTGGGATCAAATTCTGACCTTGAGACACGGGGAATCCAGGTGGCTTGGAGAGGTAAGTTGCTTAACATTATCAATCTTCATCATCTACCAAATAGCAAAGAGATTCCAACTAATTTTTGCGATGGCTTTGTTGATAACACTATTTCTATTGGGGACCTTAGCGCAAAGCACCCAATTTGGGGTTGCTCAGATCAAAATCAGAGAGGTAATGACTTCCTAAACTTACTGGTTGATAACGGCTTTACTTTACTCAATGATGGCGCCGCAACGCACTTCTCTTACAGTTAAAAGTCTTCCGAGGCACTTGATATCGCCTTAGTTACTCCTGATATTTCTCCTGCTGCAAATGGTCAGTGTTGGAGAACATTGCTAGCGACTCCCTACCTATTCTGATTAAATTCTGCAAGCGTCAATGACTACAAAAAACAAGCAGAAGGTATTGGAATTTCAAAAAAGCTGATTGGAGCAGTTTCACTACAAAGTTAGATAATGAAATAACCACACCACTTGAAGAGGATATAAATTGCAGTTGGAAATCTTTCAAATATGCCATATTACAGACAGCTCGTAGGACAATTCCAAGAGGTAACGTGAAGAATTATATTCCATTTTTCAATCATAATTCCACTCAGTTAAAGCCGCTGTTGGACAAGAGGAATCAACTGATCACAGAGCTAACCAACTCTACTAATGTTCATTCTAGAATTGAGCTAAACAGGGTCAATGCAGACATCAGAAGATCTTACGCTGAAAACAATAGATTGAAATGGTTAGAACTTTGCTCCAAGCTCGACTCAAGATCACCCGACACTAAACTTTCGAAAATTGTTAAGAACCTCAATAAGGAACAACAGCAACGCGAAAAATGTAACAACATTGTTGACGAAAATGGTAATCTTGCACAAGACGACAAATCGGCTGCTAACCTATTAGGTTTATTTTATCAGGATGCAAGCACCTTGAATTTTTCCAAGGAGGATTCAAAGGTAAAAAATAAGGCCAAAAACGTTTTACATGGCTGTCGCACCTCTTCAACAAGAAACACAATCTTCACAAGTAACTTTAATTTGCACGAATTGGTGTGTGCAATGAATGAAGCAAATCTTAATAAGTCCCCGGGACCGGACGGCATCCATGGGCAAATGCTAAAACATCTGGGTAAGAAGTTTTTGAGTAGATTCCTAGACATCATAAATCAATCCTGTCGTCTAGGTCGCCTTCCCAATGAGTGGAAAAGAGCAATCATCATTCCGATCAGAAAACTCAACAAAGAAGCCAGCTCTCCCGATAGTTATAGGCCAATCGCACTCACCAGCACTGCTTGCAAGATTATGGAAAGGATGATTTTAAATTGACTCATCTTTTTTCTTGATAGTCATAACTTACTTCCGAAGGAACAATACGGCTTTAGGACAGGACACAGTACTACTGATCAAGTACTATTCTTTGGACAGCAAATACGTGATGCCCACAATCACCTGCCCACTAAACATACTGCAGCTGCCTTTTTGGACTTGACTCAGGCATTTGACAGAGTTCGGAAATAAAAACTTATTGTCAAACTCTTTACTTTCTTCAAAATTGATGGATTTGCCTTGCCGTGGATTAATGATTTCTTGAAATACAGACTTTTTAACGCTAAGTTCAACAATGTTTTATCTGACACCTTTACACAGCAGCAAGGACTTCCCCAAGGATCCGTCCCGAGTCCAACTTTGTTTTCTTTGTTTCTGGACGGCACTGAGAGGGTCATTTCTAAGCGATGTAAAGTAGGACTATTCGCTGACGACATTGTCTTATGGTGCTCTGATTCAGATGTCAGCAATATCGAAAATAACCTTAATCTAACTTTAATGGAAATTCAAGAGTTTGCAAAGTGTAACAAATTGACCTTTAATCATTCAAAATCTTCTGTTAGTTTCTTCACTACTAACAAACGACTCTACAGATTTCAACCCTATATCCTTCTGTATGTCCAAACTCTATTTGTTGAAAAACACCCCAGTTACTTGGGCTTCATTCTAGATCCTGAACTCACCAACAATAAGCATATCAACAACTTAGTGTTGAAAAGTAGGAAGAGACTTAAAATCTTAAAGTATATTGCTGGGCGAGATTGGGGCGCTCACGTTACCACCTTAAGAGCCACATATCTTGCTCTCATCAGGCCAATCCTGGAATATGGAGCACCAGTCTATAGTTGTGCATCTGCTTCAAACCTTCAACGTCTTGAGCGAGTCCGGCTTTCTGCTGCTCGCATCATCACTGGACTCAGAAACAGTTGCCCAAATGACATTGTCTTGTTTGAGGCCGACCTACAGCCTTTAGGTCTCAGAAGAAATTACCTCCTAACTAAATACTTTAATAAGCTCTCCAGCCTTGGACACCAAAAACAGAACAGCAGATTATCTACAAAGGTGGTGCAGCAACCAAAGACGAAAGAAGAATAACCCATTTATCCAGGCCGTAGTTAACAAAGTTCTTGCTGGAAATGTTGAGGATTGGAAAGAATGGGACCATTAAATAAATAATTTTTTTAGGCCGATATGGCTCAGGGGATAGAGCGTTCGTCTTCCAATGCTGCGAACCGGGTCGAATCGAATTCCGCATCCGGCTTGCACCAATCACAGTGCCGACGTGAAATATCCTCAGTGGTAGACGGATCATGGGTTAGTGTCCCCTTGCCGTCAGACTAACCTTGGGAGTTTCTCGTGGTCTTCCTCTCCATGCAACGCAAATGTGGGTTAGCTCTATCAAAAAGTCCTCCACGAAGGCAAATTTCTCCCAATACTCGATCCAGGAGTTCCCTTGTCTTCTGGATTGGGTTCAAAATGATAAGGCTACGGAGTTGAACATTAGTAGTCGTAAACCCATAGAATTGGGTATGCTGTTCAACAACGGTTATAAAATAAAATATAAAAAATAGTTAAGGTCGATAGATGAAGAGCAGAAGAAAACCTATGAACCAATAATTACACACTGTAAAAAAAACTTAAAAAAAAAAAAAAAACTTAAGATTTACGATTTTAAACCGGCAGCTGGGTTGGTTGTGCGAAACCGTAAAATTTACGAAGTAAATCCGTAGCCTCAGCGATTTTTTTTTGCCATACAAGATTAAGTTTTTTACGTTAAAAATTGCGAAGAAAATCTGTAATCAGACTGGATTTTTACTGCAACAAAACGATATTTTCCAATAAAAATAAATCTGTTACCTTAACAGACTTTTATGATATGGGAACAAGTTTTAACTCTGAAAGTTACGAAGTAAGTCACTAGATGTGAATATCTTAAGTCGGCTGAATTTGTATTAACCAGTCATCGTTGGGATTCGAACCTGGTTCACTTCATTGAAAGGCTCTGTCGTCCGAGGCACTGCTACTCCAACGATTTATTATGAAGAAATTGTGATAGGGAGAATTGTAGCGAAATTCTCCCGATCACAATATCAATTTGAAAATAATTGTATCAATTTGAAAATTGCGATTCCCAATTGTATCCATTGTCACATATGTATCCATTTGAAAATAAAGTCGAATTGCAGTTTTATATAATACGATGTTCAAAACTATAAAGTAAATTGCTAAAAAGTAAGATCAAGTATAAAAAATATTCGTAAAATGATTGGAGAAAATGTAAAAGTTACGGAACGCAAAAACTACATAACAAAAACTAGAATTTCAATTGACGGTTTTAATCTGTTTGAGTTAAGGGTTAAAAATGGAAAAAGACCCGTTTTGAGAACAAAACGGCTTCAAACCGATAAATATTCGGAGAAATTATTAACATATATTTTTTGCAGTGAAATTGTAATTTTGTAGGGCAGTGAATATTTTGGACATACGTCTTTTATGTCGAAGTACAGTTGATAACTCGAATTCAACAATAATTACACTAATTGTAATGATTCAAATTCTTTTATTCCATTGTGGTTCAGTGGGTTGAATCCAAACTGAAACTTAAGAAGTAAAGAAAAAATAATAAAAAAATTGTTTGCGCTCAGCGCCATCTGGTATTATAAATCCTCAACACTCCCCACTTGAACTCCTCTGAGTTCACTAAAATTTTAAACATAAAAATTAGACAAAAATAACATAAAATATTAAAAAAATAACATTTAAATGCAAATAAATTTGAAATGAGATGCAAATATTCACTTGAAAGAAAATTTTAAAAAAACATAAACTATTAAAGTTTTAGTCATTGAGTTCTAAAGGATAAATAAGTTGTACCGGGCGTTTATATTCGCCTTTGGATTTGCGAATAAGGCAAGATCTTACAAGTCCATCACGCCCTTGAAATACTTTTGTTATAATACCTATGTCCCATAATAGTTTTGATTTTGTGGTGCCCTCCATCAAAACCACATCTCCCACTTTCAAACATTTTGTTAGGTTAGGAGAAGTAAAGTTGTGTGCAGATCTCAAATTAAACAAATAGCGCTCCTTCCAGCGCTTCCATAAATTAGCCAATAATGTAGCTTGGTATTCTTTTCTTTTTATAAGAATCTTTTTGGTGGATTCTCTATGGATGGTTTCTATGAAATGGGCTGGATACTCTGCCTTTTCTTTACCAGGGGTTAAAAATTGTGATGGGGTAAGAATTTCCGGTTCACCAATTTCGTTAGTGACGTAGGACAAGGGTCGAAGATTAACGATGGTTTCGATTTCAGTCAATATAGTGGTCATCTCTTCAAAATTTAAGAGAGCTTTTCGAAGTATTTTCTTTAGAGGCTCTTTGACACTTTTTACCAATCTTTCATAAAATCCTCCCCACCAAGGGGCAAGTTGGACGATGAATTTCCAGGATATTCTTTTAGCAGCAAGAAAGTTTTTGAATTCGGAATTTTCCAAAATATCAAATAATCTCTGAAGCTCTTTATCAGTACATTTAAAAGTCTTGGCGTTGTCGGAGTAGATTGTATGACAACCACCTCTTCTAGAGAGAAATCTTCTGAATGCGAGCAGAAAAGTTGAAGTAGACATGTCTGAGACTAATTCAAGATGTATTGCTCTCGTGACTGCGCATGTGAACAAGGCTATATATGATTTCTTTATTCCATTTTCACCCTTGATGTAGATTGGTCCGGCAAAATCAATTCCGCATACGGTAAAAGCAGGAGTTTCACTAATTCGATCTTTTGGAAGCTGTCCAGTCATTTGGGTAGAAGGCTTGGCTGTGTATCTGCGACAAATCAAACATTTCGAGACAACCTTTTTTACTAATTGTCTTCCTTTAGGCACCCAAAATCTTCTCCGAATTTGTACTAGAGTGCTCTCTACTCCAGAATGAAATACATTTTCGTGTTCTCGCTTGACAAGCAACTCTGCAAATTTAGACTGTCTTGGTATGATTATAGGCTTTTTCTCATCAAAAGAATAATCTCCTTCGTCCAATCTTCCTGTGATTCTCAGGATACCTTTTTCATCAAGATAAGGAGCTAAATTGAAAATAGTAGAAGAAGCTGGAATAGGCAAACTAGATTGGAGAGCTCGTATCTCACTTTCAAAGAATTTTGCTTGAGTAAGCTTTACTAGTATATCTTCAGAATTTCGGAGCTCTTCTGCAGTCAAAGTGTCCATATTCGGCTTAACTTTCTTTAAACAGTTCAAATATCGCACTACCCACGCTATGATTCTAACAACTTTTTCGAGGTTGCTAAAGTTAGCGATATTTATCAACTCAAGTTCTTCACCATCTACACATTTCATAACGGTGATTTCATTTTTACGATACTCAATTTGTTCATCATTTTCTTTGAAGAGTTTCAATTCTGGCCACATTTCGGTCGGAAGGGACAACCAAGGTGGCCCCTTCCACCAAATGTCGGAATTCTTCAATATACTCATGGAAGCACCTCTACTAATAAGATCGGCAGGATTGTCAATTCCGGGGCAGTGGAACCAGTCCTTAGGTTGAGTAATCTCTTGAATTTCTTCCAATCGGTTACGCACAAATTGTTTAAAACGAATGGCAGGAGTTTTTATCCAACAACACACAATAGAGGAATCGCACCAAAAGAAACTGTCACACGGAATTTTTATGGCTCTAGTAATAGTTCGAAATAATCTAGCAGAGAGGAGGGCACCTAGTAGCTCAAGTCGTGGTAATGTAATCATTTTGAGGGGCGCAATTCTACTTTTAGCTGAAACAAAACATGTAGAAATATGCCCATCACTAGTTTCTGATCTGATATAGGCAACTGTACCATAACCCTTTAAGCTGGCGTCAGAGAAGATATGTAACTGTGAACTTATAATTTCTTTGTTACCTGCTTCGAAAAAATAATAACGCGGTATTTTCAAATCATTAAGTTCACCGAATTGTTTACATATTTCGCGCCACTGATTTTCCATATCTAAGGGTAGCTCTTGATCCCACTCCAATCCGCTTTTCCAAATGCTTTGAACTAGAGATTTTAGAAGCATTGTAAAGGGTCCCAAAAATCCTACTGGATCAAAAATACGCCCAATGATTTTCAAAATAAATCGTTTTGTTATTTGCCCTGTGTCTATCAATTTTAACAGATATTTGGACTCAAAGTAAAATACATCTTTTTCAGGATCCCAACAAACTCCCAAAACTTTAAATGGAAAGCCTGATTGACCTAACGATTCCTTTTCATTCTGAACATCTATACCTGCATTCTTCCATAATTCACGTAATTTTTTATCATTTGTTTGAAACTTTCTCAATACCATGCCCGCATCCCGAAATATTTCAACACAATCAGAACTTATTTGAAATGCTGTATCTGTACTGTCACTTCCCCCTATGACGTCATCGACATATACCCTTTCATTTAGTAATTCATACGCAAGAGGCTTTGATTTTGCAAACTTTTTAATATGCTCTTTAATAGTAGCCGCTAAGAGAAAAGGGCTACAGTTGATACCAAATAGTACGCGGCAAAATCTATAAATTACTGTAGACGAATCATTATCGGGGTCATCTGACCAAAGAAATCTTGTGACATCTCGATCTTCTACATTAATCCCTATTTGTAAGAAAGCTTGTTGAACGTCCCCTATAAAAGCAATCTTGTTTTCCCGAAACGCTAGCATAAGTTCATATATATCTGGGTATAAATTTGGCCCAATATACAAACAATCGTTAAGAGACAATTCATTTTTCTTATGCGCGGAACCGTCAAATACAATCCTTAATTTGCTAGTTAGTTTATCGTTTCTTATAACCGCCCTATGAGGTAAATAACATTGTTTATAATTTTGGGGATCAGTGTTTTTAACTTTCTCAATTATCCCTTCATTTTCGTAAGTTTTTATAACTTTTTTATATTCTTCAAACAAGGATTTATCATTCTTAAATCTCCTCTTTAATTTGTCAAACCTCTCTGAAGCCAGCTCAAAGTTATCATTTAACAAATGTTTTGTATTTGGTCTCCAGAGAAGTCGTACACTATACCTATTATTTTCAAAATGCAAATCAGAATTAAAACCTTTTAACAATTCACTTTTATTATCAACATTTTCTTCGTTCATAGTATTTATTCCTAATCCTTCAAGGTTCCAAAACAAAGAATAATCAACATCAGATATTATAGTATTGTTTACAATCCTACTTAATTGGCAATTATTCATGAATCTCCCTTGAACCACAAAACCAAATAAACTATCGGTTGCAACGAGCCCTTTTCCCAGCCTCAAAGACGTATCAAAGATTACGTCATGTAGGAAATCGGCGCCGATCAAAATGTCTATATCAGCAATTTCTCCGGTATCCGAAAGAAAAATATTATTTTTCCTTGCTAATTGTTTAATTTTCTCATGGGGTGCGGCTATTTTCCCACACGTTATTTTTTCTACTACAAATGCTTCAATGCAAACATTTAATTTTTTATCGTTTTTGTTCTGAAGATTCACTTTCACTAAATCATAAGAACACCCCTTGGAAATTTTTTCTCCAAAACCGAAAACATGCAACCGTTCAGTTTTAATGGTCCTGAGGTTCAACTCATTACAAATATCCCGTTTCAAAAAACTGCGATGGCTACCAGAGTCAAATAAAATTCTAACCAACTTCTTTACATTACCATAAATCAAATACGCTAAAGAAGTCTGTAAATAGATCATTTCATTTTGTTTTCGTTTCGAAACACATGAAGCGGTAACGGATGCCAAAGTATCGTTTTTCTCTTTCGACTCATTATTTATTGCTGATTTATCACAAATTAATTCGCTATGCGGTTTCTTACATAATGTGCAAATACATTTATTCCAACATTTTTTGGATGTGTGATATTTCTTTAAGCACCGGAAACAGCGAAATTGATCTTTTAGCATTTGTTTTTTTTTTCTTCGATGGTCAGAGAACAATCTTTCGATTCGTGATTTTTGGAATTACAAAACAACCAAAATATGTTGTTAGATGCCGAAACTAATGCTGAGGAAGAAGAGAACTTTCGATTATAATTATGTTTACTATGGCTCTCCGACCGTTGCTGTGTTTCAAAATGAACACTTTGTTTTTTAGAACTATTAGACAACACATGTGAAGCTTCTCTACATTCTACCTCTTTTCTAATAAATGAAATTAGTTCATCAATGTCAAAATCTACACTTGATTTTCTATTTTTATTATAATCTAAATTTAAATCCTCTGGTAGCTTTTGTAAAATAACAGGACAGAGTAAATTACCATAACTACCTTTTGTAACATTCATTGATTGCTAACTGCGAATGTGGATTTCACATTCGTCATAGAACTTTCCGTAGAGCTTTAATATCATATGAATTTCTTACAGAATTAATTGATAAAAGTTTATTCATATGACTACTAATAATTAAATCTTGCCTACCAAATCTTTCGGTTAGCAACTTAATTGAAGAATCATAATTACTTTCAGTTAATGAGAATCCAGAAATTGCACTCAAAGCAAAACTCCCCCTAAATACATATTAAGATAATTAAATTTATCAATTTTTTTAAGACTCTCATTACTATGTATGGCTATGTTATAGCTATTCCAACACTGTGCCACTCACAGGCATCACCAAAAAATTTGTTTATCTCCGATTTAGGTAATTTAACGTTAGCAACGTGCGAGATATTTCCATAAGTTATTTTTTTTTTGTAAATTATTGTTACCACTATTAACCGTTACTTCCTGTCCTGTAGTCTGGCATTTTAGTAAATATCTTTCGATTTTGCTTTTATAAGCCACTACTCGATCTTGATACTCTTGACTTTGTATAATTTCACTTTCAAATTCCTCGCTGTTTTCAAAATATTTTTCAATTTTCAAATCAAGAGCCTTTAAAGCTTCGTTTTTTTCATTTAACTGATTTAGATAATCATACAAAGTATCATCAGGAAGTATTTCTAATAACAATTTGTCAATTTTATTTATTAATTTTGTAATCAGCTGTCTGATTACAGCTCTTTTGGACTTTAATTTTTCAAAATCATCCATTATAAACAGCTCGCACGTTACTATAATAAATACAATACAATTAATACAATAAAATATCAAAATAAAAGACCGACTTAAGGGAGACCAAAACAAAACAAATGTTAACTTACATTTCATGCAGGTGGCCAATTTTTCGGCCGGTGTAGCACCATAACTCGAATTCAACAATAATTACACAAATTGTAATGATTCAAATTCTTTTATTCCATTGTGGTTCAGTGGGTTGAATCCAAACTGAAACTTAAGAAGTGAAGAAAAAATAATAAAAAATTGTTTGCGCTCAGCGCCATCTGGTATTATAAATCCTCAACAGTTGGCAAGAAATGTGGGGAGAAAAGGTGTCGAAATTTGAATCCTTTCCTTTTAGTACCTCTCTCCAACACAATTAAAATAAATAAACTTTTGACTATCGAATAATTGCTGATTATTACATATTTCGTTTCAGACCAGGGGTTCCGAAATGGCGGAAATATAAGGTTCCAGGGGAGGGTCACAGTGGTTCTAAAAGCTAAGAATATTTTGTCATCAGCAATAATTTTCAAAACCTGTCATTAAATTTATATCCATATACTAATCAAATATTTATTTAATATTTTCGTTACTTTTATGAAATACATTTCATTAAAATACTGAGAAATTTCAAAACAAAGCTTTTTCCAATAACAATATAATGTATAAATCCTGAAAAGGATACGCATTTATGAAAAATTTCATTAGTATTTTGCATCGAATAAAAATAACCAAATTCAACGATGAAGAAGTGTATTTCTCAGATTTTCAACGTTTATTTTCTTTCTTTTTCGTTCTTATTTTAAAGGAAACCGTATTTTTAATTCGTGTATGTATTAAAATCGCATTAAGAATTAGATTAGAAGCAGCTCCAGACCTGGGAATTCAACTGACTGACATAAAATCCAATTTTAAAACTAATATAGATAATACAAAAATTTCGCCAATATTCCAAATTTTGAATATGTTTAAAAATAATATTCCAAATTTTTAATATGAATATAATAAGTCTCGGGATTCCGCGGAAAGAGGATTGATCGTTTAGGATTTCACAGCCGAAAAAAAATTTGGGAGTCTCTATTTTAGACGATCGAATAATACTTAATGAATCGAATAATGCGATACTTTGTAAAATTGCAATTTCGTTTTTGACTGCATGCTAATTATTATTTAGTTTTTGACGACTGAATTGCTGTATGCTGATTGTTATTTTGTTTTCTCTAGATTTGACTGCTCGATTATCCTGGATTAATTGGGAAAATTTAGGAGTCAATCCCAACCGCAGGAGTGTCCTGACCACGCTGTCACTCACCACAGACACTTTGGCTGCCTGTCATAATGGCAGCTAGGACGACACCCAACGCTCTCTCTCTCTGGGAAACATATTTATGGACAATTCATTCTTTTGTTGTTGTTGCAACGTTTGGATTTTTTTTATTTATTCAGAAACGAAAAAAAAAAATGAGTGCTAATCGAGTGCTCTAAATATTTTATATATTGGAATTTAATACTCTATATTTTTGTTGAGGAATGATTATGATTCCGCATAAAATTGAATGATTTGTATTTTGTATTTTAAACAAAAAAAAACAAAAAAACTGAAGCGATCAGTATTATATGTTATCGGAACATTTGTTGGAAAATTTTTTAGACCTTTTAATTTATAACATAAAAGTATCATTTAGAAAAGTTTTTGAAAGAATGCGAACATCAGTTGGTTAATGTCGCTATTAAAATTTTTTATTCACTTCATTATTGATCAAGTATTGCATGTAGAGATAATATATAAAATTTAATTAACAACCTGTTCAAAGATTATTCAGACTGTGTGGATCAGCATTCATTAAATTATAATTAATTAATAAGTTTAAAAATATCTGCAGAGTTAAACAGTATTTCTTTTCATCAGATTTTTATTTTATTGAAAAAATTTCAACCGTTCTGATATATATATATTATTTGTTTAGTTATAGTAGTCTATGAGAAGAAAAAAAATGCATTATGTATTATATTTGATATTGGGGAGTTTTTTCATTCGATGTTTGACTTCAAATCATTTACTATTACTAGTATTGTATTAGTAGCTTTTGCTTTTTTTAAATTGAAATTATACCCTATTTTTTGGTTGGTTTTAGTAGTTATCATCCCATCAAAGCTACACTAATGAGCTATTGGTGACGATACCCCATTTTTACAAAAGGAAATTTTAGTAGTATACAAATGTTACTTTGCAAATCAGATAATATCGCTGAAAATTAACATCTTTACTAAATAAAACACACTGTAAAACTTCAATTATCAGCCCAACTATGGAGTGTGATAAACAAATGAGGGGAAGATAAAGAATTAAGGCAAGGCTTAATATTCGGAAGTTAGTTTTAAACGATAAGAATTTATCAACATACCTCTAAATAGAATGTTTTTGCAACTTTGTGAATACATTAAATGAATATTACTAAGCTTAATTGTCTTTCCTTTATGTTATACCTTTTTCTCATCCATCTAGTCAATTAACCTAATTTTCAGAATCTGGAAAAAAATTTATTGTCAAAATTGGAGTATTTTTTTGTAAATATGTTTTAAAAATTTTACCATCCTTCTTGAAATTTTACTGGATTATTCTTTTTCTGCACAGTTCGTTTATTTTTTGCAAAAAGACAGTCAATTTTCAGTGATATTCATATAATAGTGGATGAAGGTTAATCAATTTCATGCAAAAACTGTATGAAAAAATGCAATCTCTGAAAAGATTTGTATTAATCCAAGATGAATAAGCATCCACATTGTTAAAAATAAGGAATCAAAATACGGTAAAAAGTACCGGCACTCAGGCTGCCTTTTTCCGTAAAACAAAAAAAATCTGATATATCGTAATTTTTTCAGTAGTCTTTACTGTTAAATCACTGAATCACAGTAATGAAATAAATAATACTGTAAAAATTACGATATAAAATTTGACAGAAAATGTGGATTTTACGGAAGCTGCACCCAGGGTGCCAATTTATTTATTTATTTATTTATTTTACCGTAATTTGATCTGGAGTTTTTTACAGTGTATATAAAATTATGCAATTAAAGAAAGCTATACAAGGTTACCGAGTGTTTAGTTAAGAGAAAAATTGGAAGAAAAAAAAGTCCCTGGTGTAATGTTAGTTTTTAAATCATAATCTGGATGCAAGGAACCCACAAATTTAGATATTTAAAAAATAATTGGGATTTTCATGTTATGTTAGAATTGAAATTTTATGGAATACGATAACTATTATCATTTTTTGTAAAAAAGCACAAGTTTATGTTTTTATCATTGTTGTTCATCAATTAATTTATTTCTTAAATTGTCATCTAATTGTTCATATTGCATCCAAAACAGTATTTTGATGGCATTTTGAGCGATAAAATTCAAACAAATTTTATTACAAAACTGTACTAAATATTTACTTTAAAAGCCTATACAACACAGCCGTTTGTTCAGAATCAATTTTTAACTTTGTCCAACAATGCAGAGCAAATTCCAAGGTTGTTTAATCCAAATGCATGCTTAAAATTTTTAAAAGAAGTTAAGTGCATACTTGCACAATTCTAAAACTTAATTGCATTAGACAATTTATTGTTAAAGATATTTTTTCCTATTATTATTTATTATTTAATTTAATAATGATCTAAATAGTCTTGATTTATAAAATATAAAACAAGTTTTAAATGTAACTCTCATTCATCCGAATTTTCGTTATTTCATAATCAATCAACAGCAACCGAATAACGAAGCTAGTTGCCGGTTGTAATTGTATTATAAAAAATAATTGGTTATAACAGTAAATAATTGATTATCGAATAATTCCAGAATTCTGTAAATGACAGTGAAAATAATAGTAGATGGGTATGTGTTAAATTAAGTCATTTTAATACGTAGGCCAAAAATTTAAAAGGGATCAGTTGAACAGTTTTGGAGGAATCAGTTTTTTACTTATTATTATTATCTTTTTTCAATGAAAACAACATAACCTTCGTTGTGTGGTATATAGAAATATCTAGTCATTTTGCTCAATACATAGAATAACTCATTTAAAGTATCAAAATGGAATTTTGAATAATTTCTTTGTGGAGAATTCTTGAAAATAAAAGTAGTTACTGAAACAACTGAAAAGTAGTAGCTGAATTCTTTAATACATATTTTATACTTTATTATGATAGGCAATTTTAAATATTTAATATGATGTGGAATAAGAATTACTAGTGAAACATTCTAGATAATTTTTTTATTTATTATAGTCTTATTTCAAACTGATTTTTCAAGCATTTTCAAATGTGAAAGAGTTTAAGAAATCTTGGTTTTTATTTTATTGCTTATTCTGGAGCTTATTGGTTAATGCATTACTACCATTTCGCAACTGTTAATAATATTTTCTTTTCAATATTTAACAATTACAAAACTAAATTTAACATTTAAATTTTGGGAAAGTTATGAAAATTATATTAGCTTAGGAAAATAGTTTTAGTTGTAATTTGAATAGATTTGTTAAATAAGTATGTATTGCGATTTTTGTATTCCAATTTTCACCTGTAAATTCGAATTAATAGAATTGTTAAAGACCTGTAGTGAAGTCTTCCGATTTTTATATTTTAATTTTGAGCTGTACATTTTGATAAATAGATACAAAATTAAAATTCCTTTTCCACTTTACTATTAAAGTGGGTATCTATGTTATTTTATTTTATAACCTGTATTGAACTACTGATCCAATGCGGAGTTACCAATGTTAAACTTTGTAATGTAAAAAATTTGACCCCAACCCAGAAGACAAGGGAACTCCTGTATCAAGCAATGGCCTTCATCGAGGACTTTTTGATGGAACTAAAGCACATTTGCGTTACATGGAATGGAAAAACACTAAAACCTCCCACAGTTAGCCTGTCAGCAAGGGGATTCTAACCCATGATCCGTCTATCACTGAAGATATTTTACATCAGCACTGTGGTCGGTGCATGACGGGAGCGGAGTTCGTATGAACCGCTGGGATTCGAACCTGGATCTCCTCAGTTGTAGGTTCGATCCCTTAAGCTTTTCGCAAGCTAATTAAAAAATCCGACTCCTCGCTCACCATAGATAACATTGACTTTTGCAATCCGCCTTCCTCCTGTAATCAACCTGATATTTCTAGGCTTATTATAATCAGTCTTCTTATACCTCAGAGAATATATCATCTATTGCCCAATTAGCGTAACTTATTTTATTCCGTTTTCGAATGTACTCTTATTATTTTAAAATTAAACTTATATTTCATTTAATATCTTTCTCAATATATGTTTATTAGAATTTTTGAATCATTTCTGCTGAAATTCTGTAAATGAAATCCTTCGTTAATTACTAATAACATAAATATTTGAGAACATTGAAAACCAAACATAAAAAGATAACTATAATTTTTTCATTCAACCCATTTTGAATTTATAAACCTTGCATATTAAATAAGCCTTTCTATTCACTTCAGATTTCTTAAACTGAAATCAAACTTTTATAAATAAAAACTCTGTTCAGTTTAACCGACCTTGTTCATATAAATAATCAGTCTACATTTTTTAATTTCTAATTATGTTTTCATATTAGTAGAAAGCTCTCTTTTGTTGCTCTTCGTGACACTTTTTGAATTGTTCAAATCAATTTATGAAAAATCCTTCATCGATTTTCTAAAAATAATTGAAAAATTGCAGTTCATATATAATAAATTAAGCTTCTGGTTGATTCTATTTTTAAATTTTAGTGCCAAATATCTATCGAAGCAACCGGGTTATAATAAGTATCCTATTCGCAAATTGAATTTTTACTTTCTACTTCAAAAGTAATTCTACTTAATTCTTCAATAAAAACAATCAATAAAGTGATTAAATGATTTTTTTTCACACACTGTGATTTTTTTTCATTAGAATCTATTTTATGACGGATTAAAATTTTTTATTATTTTTTATTGTAGTATAAACTGATTTCCTAGATTACATTTCGTTTATCATTCTATGCTTTCCTGCTCTGAATTGCATATTTTTAACAACTTGTTCCTTATAGTTTCTGTTAATTAAAATGCGTTTTTAATAAATATATTTTAATGTTATTGTTGATTGTGAAATTTTCTTCAACTAGAAGAAAATTGGAAATAATTTATTGAAAAACAAATGTTATTTTTATTCGAATAAAAATGTTTCTTTTGAATAAAAGTGTTATAGTTTTATTAATCAATAACGTATCCATTCAAAAAAAAAAAAGAAAAAGAAATTCTTAACAGTCTTCCATGAGTTTTGTGTATTTTGACAGCCTTAGGAAAAGTCATTACTCTTTTAATATAATGTTTTTATATAATTACTCTTTAATTATAATATTTAAAACAATGTCATTGCTCTTATAAAGAAAAGCGTTACCGTATGAATATGACAAATTGGCGTTAAGAATAATTTGCATTTTAGATATTTAGATATTTTACTCCCAGTAAATAAAAACCAGTAAAAAATAAAATAAACAAATTCACTTTAGAATATTTCGTTCTTGGCGAACAAGGCAGGGACAATGGCTTGATAACAAATTAAACTTGATTTTTGATTTGTAAAACACACATAGTTCTAACATTAATGTTTGTTTTTCTAAATTTCAGACAACAAAACACAGGAGGATTAATATTTTGTCTATACAATCACAATATATTAATTTTTCCCCTTTATGTATCAGACATGGCCCCTAGTCCGCCCTATAAACGGGTGAGACGTATGGTGAGGCAGAAGTCGAATTCTTGGCCATAGATGACGCCACTGGAAAACAAGAACAATCACACCCCCTCTGCCTAAACAGGCATATGTCAACAACAACAACAAATATTCCAGATCAAGTTACGGTAAAAAGTACTGGTATTTCGGGTGCCGTTACTTTTATCATAAAATCTATTTTAATCATAAAAAACTGCATATCATATACCGTAATTTTTGCAACAATATTTAACATAAAATAACTGAAATACTAAGACTAAATAAATTTTACTGTAAAAATTACGGTATGATATTTTAAGGTAAAAATGGAATTTAAAGTAAAGAGGGTTTTACGTAAAATGGGAGTAGGGTGACAGTTCTTCTTACCGTTATTTAATCCAGAATTTGTTTTAGTGTATGAACATGACGCAGCGACATAATTTTTATCCATTTCTTATATACAAAGTGCTTCGCAATCACCGTCCTTAATATGCCATACTTTCAGAATTCTCGCCTAAGTTATGATCAAAGAAATTTGCATTCATTTGAGATCGCAAATTAATATTCAAGTGCGTGAGAAACAAAACCTCTATTGAATCACGTGGGAGGAAGACAGTAAAATCAAAATCAAAACCTGATGAAACTCAAAGATATTTCTTATATTCGCCTTTCAACTTGTTTTCACTGCTAATTAAGTACATTATAAAGTTTTTAGTCCAGTGATTGTCGATATATTTCAATAACGTTTTATTTATTTATCTGAAGTATTACCTTGTGGTCCCAAAAGTGTCACTTTTCACTTCACGTGAGGCAAAGGTTTTAGAACTATAGATAAAGAACACGCAATATCCTGCATATTGAATTTCCATATATTCTTAAGAACTGAATTTCGCCCCTTAAGTTCTATTTTTTATTTTTTCCTTATAAAAATAAAAATGTGTATCCTATTCTACAAATCAGAGATATTTATGCTAACTTCAATACTTAAATCAAAATGTTTGAAAACATTTTTGTTTAAGAACCACGCTTTTTTAATGTTCCCAGGAAAGAAAAAAAAAACTATACTGTGCAGGACAAATCGGGAGACCTGAGAGGCCAGGGGAGGCACCTGCTGCGGCTTATTTATCTGTTCGGAAAAGCAATGTCTGGTCGTTTCACTAAGCAGGCGTTCTCTTACTGCTCATCCTTTTCTTTTCCATCTCACATTTTCAGATGAATGTTGTTTATTCTGACTGATTGTGATCATCACTCTTTGAACACCTCGTATTCTTGTACTCATCATTCTTCCAAACAAAATTATGTATTCTTATTTATTCAGAAATTACAGTGCATGAATGAAAATATGAAAATTATTTTCAAAATGAACCATTTGTAAATCGTATCCTCGATGAATTTTTTTCTCTCTCGCTAAGAATAATAGGAATTGTGATTCTTTTTATGATGAAGGGACGGGAAAAAAAATTTAAATTAAATACATAAATAAATAAAGGAAATATAAAAATAAATTAAAAAAAACACAGTACTGGGAATTACTTTTATTTTTTTTTTGATCGCATTTTTAAAACCAAATGCAAATCTTAATGACTTAAAAAGTCGACCTCAAATATACTAATTAATTACTGTTAACTATTAAAGCACAAAAACAGACACACAAAGAAAAATCGAGCATTTTTTTGACAGATTTGAATTCTTGACTACTAAGCTATAATCAGAAGAGCTATCGAAAATTTGGCCCCCTTAATTTCCTTTTTTGCGTAATTCTCAGGAATTTAATTGGATTGAAAAATATTTGCCCAAAATTATAAAACACGTTTAATCGAATATTCGAGTCAGCAAACACGAACAGGCAGTTATTTGAATTATTTTTTAAAAACTGGTAAATAATTGTTAAAAATTTTGATAGTTGCAGCCCATTAATCAAACTAAGGATCAAATCCTATTCATTTCAGCGTTAAAAATCTAAATTCATTAAAAAAGGTAAGTTTATTGAGATAAAGTATTTATTTTGTTTGATTTTGCAACTTAAAAAATCGTCTTCACTACTTGATTCACTACTTGGTGAGCTTTCGAAACCATTAAGTCCTAGAACGTGAAAATCCGATCAGATCAAAAGTTTTTCAGGGTGTTTACTCTTTTACTTCTCACATTGTACACTTTGCATTGCGTTTTGCATTAAAAATTTGAAGTTGAATGAATTCTTTAAACCACTTTTGAAGTTTTTCTCATGCGTCACTAAAATTTAGAATTTCCATCAATTTTTTTTAACCGTTTTAAACATAAATTCTGTTCTACAATGCAATAACTACTATTCCCATAGGAATAACACAGATTCTTTCCACCAGTATAACATATTGTATATCCATCCCAATCTAATGAATTGAGCGTTGATGCGATTGTTGCCAAAAATTATTTCTTAAAAGAGATAGCGTGTCGGATGAAGGGGAGGATTTGTTTCCCACGATTCTCTCGAAAGGCAAATTGAGCGTGATGCCGACTATTTTTCGCATCATCGATTGCGGCCAACCAACGCACGTGCAGATTGGCTGGTGGAGAAGGATTCTGAAATATGAAACTTTAAAGCTGCTTTTCCCCGTTCTGCCTTTTTAAGTTACAATAAGGGCTCGAAAAATCATATTTCAGTATTTAGTGATTTATTAAAATTGGTATCGGTTCTTATCCTGATTGCCGTAAAAGTTTGAGTTTCACTCCTTAGTTTTTGCCAAGTTAAACCATAGGGGGGGGGGGAGGTTAAGGAAGACACTTGCACGCTTTTTTAATTCTAAAAAATTACAACTACTTTCGAATAAATTATAATATATATTTTAGTATAGTTACATAAAATGTGGCATAATTATATTCTTTTTTTTTAAATTTAAAACTTTTTCGTTTAAAAGATTACAAAATTTTACTTCGTGAGTTCTTTTCTTATGCGTGTTATTTTTTTTTATGTGTCATATTGATTATCCTTATAACCAGAACTTGAGTTAAATTCAAACGCTCAGTTTAATAGTTAAAAACATAGTTTGAACTTAACATTTAAACACATAGTTAAATTTAATGCTATGATGAACTACTAATGTGGTTACATGGCATAACTCGCATTAAAGAAAATTATGGATCTGAAACATAAAGGAAATAATAAAACAATAGAGCTTACGCATAATACTTATGCAATTTTTTTTTAAAATTTAAATATTAAAAATTTTAAACTCGATGCTAAAAACTTTTAGTTCAGTAAGTTTGATAAACTATTGATATTATTTGAGAAAATTTCTATTGCGCGTAAGTAAAAATATTTTTCTGAATTATAAGAAATTTTTAAAATACCATTACAAATATTTTACTGTTTGCACATGGAGAAAATTTTCTGTAATAGCATTGTCGGTGGTCTTGTCCTTGGCTAAAATATAGAAAAGTCAATATAGAAAAGAATTTTCAATATAGGAAAGTAATTGCATATATGCGATCCTAATTTCTGAATTTTTAATCAAATAAAATTTACTTTCTAAGTTCATAATGTTTTAAATTATAATGATGATTTTTAAAATTTTATAACAGAAAGACTGTGAAAAAGAATCTTTCAGCATATTCATTTTATCTCAGAGTTTTCCCCCACTGTGGATAAAGAAAAATATTTAAAAATCCCATCGCAAATTTTCAAAATCTTTTGATGAATGAAAATTACATTCAATATTTTCTCAATCACTATAGCACGACAGAATCGAAGAACGACATTTTTATACAAGAAAACAGAAGAAAAAAAATATGTAGAGAAAATGCGTGCAATGCTATTTATCGGAAAACTTTCAAACTGAAATTAAGAAGAACGAAAAAAAAAATTTTTCTCTTCTAATTTAATGAATTTCATGCTAGAATTGTTTAACTATAGCAGTTTCCATAGAATAAAATGTTTAAACCATGTGGCTAATTTATAACACCCTACTTATTTTTTATGTTATTTTAAGATTTCTTAGAATAACAAAATAGGAATTTAATTATACAGAAGAACAAATAGTAATAAATGTTGGAAAGAAAATAAGGTAATAGTTTGCAAACGGGGGCCCCTCTCATTTTTTGGCGATTTGAATAGAAACGAATATGTAAATAAACCAAGAACCAATAGCATAATCATAAACAAACATTGCGGTATCCCGAAAGTAACGTCATTGAAAGCAAAGACCGAAAAGTATATCATGGTAATGGGATTTCAGAAAAACTGAACTGAAACTATCGCCAAACCAAGGGACCTCCGATTCTACTCTAGAGCCGAAAATAATAAATAAATTCCTCTTTCTACTGTTTTAGATATACAATATGAAATTTTAGAGATGTAAACCACGTTTTTGGGTTTAAAGGTTATTTAATATTCTAAAATTTATAAGAACTCGAATATAAAATCCCCCCCCCCGTAATTCTCCTTCTGCTCACCCAGAACACTTCAAAAGCCTCGAGGTTAAGTCCGTCAGACAAATTTTTATCGATTGTCTTAATATTTAAACTGTATATGCATTCCTTACAGAATTAGTAGTTGGAACCCTCTGATAGTTTTTACCCCCACTTTTCTTCAGTATTTTTGCTTGTCGAATCTCTTCAGAATCATAGGATCTTGAAATTAGTTCATCATCTACGAGGAGCAATATTAATCTTCAATCCCAAAAATCGTTTTATAATTGTATTTTGTCCATTGGTGGGAGCTGTTTGACAAATGAATTTTTCGCATTGTTTAGAATTCTCCTAAATTTAACTGTTACTGAGTTCATTGCACGCACTGTTTAATTACTTTTTACTAACTCGGTGATATACGCGAATAATATGAGAGGGCATCGAAGTAGTATTTTTTAGTGTTATCTGAAACAACAACGTGTTTATGGTTTTGCTTTAAAAACTTGTTTCTTGTAAACTAAGTAAATTAAAATGAACAGTCATTAAAATAATGAAAAATGCGTCACCTACTAAAAAGCAAATTTAATGGAGAAAATGTACTGATTGATTTAGGGGAACAGTAAAAAGAATTTCCGATTTTCCGTACCGATACGGAAAATCAAGCAAGACGAAAAGAAACTTTGAAAAAAGCCTTATGATGACGCATCACAGTAAATAAACATTACAAAATTTAAGGTTGTTTTTCGAAGGCTCCGTCGTAAAATGAAATTATGCTTTTTTGTAAATAATATGCTATTTTTATAACTGCTGTGAGTTTGTTCCTCATGACTGTTAGATCTAAAGCCAGCCCTTATTTTTAAAATGGCTTCGATAGGGAGGCAAGTTTTGTAAGAATGAAAAGAGCGTATTAAATTTTTTAATATTTAAAAACTTACTGCATTACTTGGGCTCATAAACAATTTTAAAAACTGAGACTGTGATTTTGATAATTTTCATCCAGGTGAAAAAATGTCCCCAAATGGGTTTACAAACTTTTAAAAAAAATTTAAGTTAATGTCTGTTCCCAGATATTTCTTCTTGACGAGATTATAGATATAGTTTAGAATCATCGCATTGCTTCAAGTGTAAGGCACTTAAATTATTGCTTTCTTATTTTCCTTGACGACAGGGCTTCGAAAAACAGAGTTAAACTCGCGCAGTACATAGAGAATATTCACTAAATATTCACCGATACTATTTACCGAATTTAGGTAGACCAGATCGATTCAAATGTTTATTTTAAAGTGTTTGAATTTACTTTCATATTTCATATGCATGCATTTTTATCAAAACATAAATATCTTTGATATACTTTGAAATATTGCTATTCAATACAAAAATGTCTTGATTAAAAAAAAAAAAAAGAAGAAAATGCCAGCATTTTGACTAGTCCACAGCGCTTTCGCTATTAATGTGCAAAAATAAGTTAAAAGTTTTTTCATACAATTTTTTATATTTTATTGTATTGCTTTTTATGCTAATTAGCTTTAACTGATTTTGAGATAAATCGTTTTAAAGTAGAAAGAAAATGTATTCACATGAGATTCTCAAAATATGGGGAACAATAACGTAAAGAATGATCAAATGTGATTTCTATTGAAATTTATCTGTTATATGCACTCACTACGCATTCAGTATAATTATTTATTTTTTTA
The DNA here is from genome assembly GCF_043381705.1 of Parasteatoda tepidariorum. Lineage (NCBI taxonomy): Eukaryota > Metazoa > Arthropoda > Arachnida > Araneae > Theridiidae > Parasteatoda > Parasteatoda tepidariorum. The sequence continues at coordinate 1,146,213 of NC_092213.1, forward strand.
TTTAAATAACACTAAAACAAGATACGACTGGTGCAATAAGTGGACCAGAATGACTTCATAATACATCAAATTTAGGAAGAAAACTATTGGCTTTGCGTGCGTTAAGTTTTTTGGACAATCTTATATTTCCCTTGTAAGAAAATGGCATTTCGTTGCAGAAATATTTCATAAAAAAATCAGAAACTAATTAAATGCTTCTTAAAAGTCATTTCAATAAATAAATAAATTGGACAAATAAATTAAAAGTGTTAAAACAAACGCGCGTTACTTTCTTTAGACAAAATACTAAATTATTTTTTCTAAAAATCCTTCACACTGTCGATTTCTGTATATTTATTAAGTATGTTATCATGAGCCGTGGTGGCTCAGGGGATAGAGCGTTCGCCTCCCAATGAGGTGAACTGGGTCCGAATCCCAGCTATGGCGGGTCGATACGAATTTCGCTCCCTGCTTGCACCGACTGCAGTGCTGACGTAAAATATCCTCAGTGGTAGCCGGAACATGAGTCAGAGTTCCCTTGCCGTCAGACTAAATGTGGGAGGTTTTGCGATTTTCCTCTCCGTGTAACGCAAATGTGGGTTAGTTCCATCAAAAAGCCCTTCACAAAAGCAAATGTCTCCCTATACTGGATCCAGGAGCTCCCTTGTCGTCTGGATAGGGTTCAAAATGACAAGGCTACGGAGTTGAACATGAGAAGTCCAAAACCCAAAAATGGGTCGGCTGTTCAACGACAGTTATAAGAAGTATATTATGAAGTAACCGCTTAAACTTTGTACTCCTCTATTTATTTGTAAAAAAAAAAAAAAAAGAAGAAAAAAAAACGTTATTAAATGAGAAACACTATTAAAATTTGTGTGTGTGAGTTACAATGGCTTAGTTAACATCAAGAAAGTTCACAATTAGCCTTTTTGGTTGGAATATTTTTTTTAAAAGTATATTGAAAACCGTAATTTATGCTTATTCCAGTCTATAGTGAAAATAAAAACTTAATTCTAAAATTTTGATCCTTACTTAAATTTAAACAAATTGTTTTCATAGAGTTTAAAATTCAGATCAATTGTGTTTTTTCAATCGGGGGAAAAAAATCTGGAATTTAAATTTTATAGACTAACATGCCTTTTAGGGAATATAAAAATGTCGAAATTTTTCAAACCCTCATCCAGGACCATTTATTCTTTACATTAGACCGTTGATAAAAATTTTGTGATAATATTGTATTTGAAAAAGGGATCAATAATAATAATTATCCTATATTAATGGGTAAACGAATGCTTCTTTAGTATTCCTAGCGAATTTCGATTAGTAAGAGTTCTTTGAAACTTTTCGTTAACATTAGGATAAAAAAAAAAAAAAAAAATGCAAACCGTTTATTTCTTGCATAAGCACGGAGAAGGGCTGAAGTGGTGGTTTGTTTCGCCACGTGACGCCGGGTCCCGCCGATTGTTGTTGCTTAACATCGAGAAGAGGAGCTGTAAAAATATCAATTCACTGTCACTGTGCCTGTTCAGTGGGGAGAAAAACGATTTTCCATCCCTCACTGCGAACACGTGACTGAATGGAGAACCCCTTCTTCCATTGGATGGAACATTTTATGTCACAAACAATTTTGAATCATGCTATGAATTTAAATACGACATTAAATAAAATAACAAAAAAATCAAACAATACAAGAAGGCATTATTTTTAAAAATTTATTTTAAACCTTGTAATTGGCGACTGTCAATTAATAGGCATTCACCCTATTTGTTATTTCAAATCCGAGTACATTAAGGATATTCACAATGAGAAAAATCTTTCAAAATTCCATTTTTTAGTTTTTAAGAGACAAAAAATATTTACATTTTACTAAGCAATCAGCAACTAATCTTGTTCAATTCGGAGTTTTTCTTATCGAGCTAAAAAAANAAAAAAAAAAAAAAAAAAAAAAAAAAAAAAAAAAAAAAAAAAAATTTGTGTTTGTGAACATCATCTATACATTAATATGCACTTCTCGTTGACAGAGTTGCTTTTTCTCGCTATGGAATTTTTCAATGTTCTCGCAATTTTAAGAAGTTCCTAGCGCATCAGTTTTCGTTTTATTATTAAATTTTTTTCAGATACTCTTTGATGTATAATTTTAGGTGCACTTGATTCACTCAATACCTTAATATAATTATTTAATAATTAGACAAATAAAACTACGGTGTATTTTCAGCAGAAAAGTTTGGTGAAAAATAAAAATTTTACCCCTAGGCCTGTTATAACTTTATACGATTACTATAACCGCTTACATTTATTTAATTACCCATAAACAGCGTATTTAGGTTAAAATTTACTTTAAACAATTGAAATTCGTTCGCCAGGAGCTTTTTAATTATCTACAATGAAAAAACATACTTTCACCTATAACTTTAAAATTAATTATTATTATTATCTTCTTTTTCAAACTTTGAACTTAGACTTTTATTAATGGTGCCAATGTTCAGTTAAATTTGAAAAGCATTCAATAAAAATTGCCTTTTTTGTTTTGAACGTCCTCTTAAACAATAGTTGTTTAATGTATTAAACAATAAGTGCTATTTAAGAAGCATTAAATTTGGGCACCTAAAACAAATTACTAAAATAGTGTGAGATAATCAAAGACCAGTCTTTGCCTTGTTTCCTAAAACTATCAGATTTTTATATTAAGCATTCAGATTATACAGTATTGAAGGATTTGGAACGGCAGAGAAAAAAAACTGGATTTAACTAGAGTTTTTTTTATTTCATTTCTCCCATACTATTTTAATTTGACATTCTAGATCAAAGAAATGATGGCTCACAACGACTTTTCTGTGAAGGGTGGCTAAGATTCGACTTAATGGAGCTAAATTGCCTGATTTAATCAAGAGATTCATGGTTTAGTTGCATACAATAAAATGTTCTTGAAAAATCATAGACTTCTTTTAAAGATTATTCTTTATTTTAGAAAAAGGAAACCACCCGGTTTTACCTTACTAGAGGGGTGAAAACGGGTACACAAATAAACTATAAGGGAAATTTAGAAATATTATAATTTCAGTGAACAAGTAGCAGACATTTCTATTTTATTTGATAATTTAAGAAAATTATGCGTGCAATTTACATATGATGTAGTCAAGGCTGTATTCCAGGGGAAGGGAAAGAGAGGGACAATTGTCTCGGGGCTGAGGAATCAGTCAAAATTCTTTACAAAAAAATAGTTTTTTTTTTTTAAAAGAAAATTGCATATAACTTCTTTATATCTATATAAAAACTACAATTTTGTAAAAAGTTTCTTCGAAAACTCTACGAAATGTGAAAATAAGTCTGTTTGTGCTCTGAGAATGGGACCGTCGGTAAATTCTGTCCTGAGGCCCGTAAAACATTTCGTTCAGCTTTAGATTTACTTATCTTCTTCTTCTGCTGCACTGAGGCTTTCATGGGCTCAGCATGACACACACCAAGGGGGGAGGGAAAGGGGGTGCCGGAGCGGGTAGTACCCGATTTTACTTCGCAAGTAGAGTTTATCAAAACGAAATATAGCAGTGCAACTTATTGGGTCAAATCATTTGTTAGGGCATGAATCTTTTTTAGTAAACGTATAATTTTGTGAAATAAAAAGAACTTTTTTTAAAAACTCTAATGATCAATAAATAAGGATAGCTTGAAAATAAGAGAATCCAAGGAAGAGTTGACTGACATAGTAAAATAAACTATTTACGCAGACGCCGTGCAACAAACATTCCGTGTTTGTCAGCTACAAAATATAAATAATTTTGCTGAGGTTTTACCCAACTCTCTCCTCCTTGTATAGCGGGTGTGTGTCCCACTCTCAGCCAACACTCACTCTCGGATGAATTGTCTTAGAAACCGGGCACATCGGGTCACCAAATCAAAATTACGTGTGTATAACCAACACCTACTAGAATGGTATGACCATGGTATAAGTTATGGTATAACCCTGGCCTTCAACTAGCTTGTCAGGTAGGCTATAGAGAAGTGATGTTATTTCTGTAAAGTTTCTAAAAACTATACTAAACGAAATAAATTTGAACTTAGGTTCCCCCCTCCTTTTTTTTTTTTCTTTGAGATATGCAGCCATTAAGAAAAACATTAATTTTACTATATTATATAAAAATTTGTAAAGTTGAGAAATATTTTTAATTGTATGCCCGTCTTGATATTCAATCGAAAGTATGAACTTTATTCCTCATGAAATTTGTTTACTACTTTAGGTCATTTTCAGATAAATGCAGAAAGAAAAAGAACTATCGAGAAGCTTCATATGTTTATTTTTTGTTTTCATATAAAATTTCTTTTTATTAACTTTACTGCTATTTTATAGAATAAAAACAAATCAAGAACAATTTTTGGTAACACATTATAATATTGTAATGTAAAGACAATTTTTATTGTAAGAGTTGCTTTGTCAAGTAAAACTTTAAAAAAAAAATTTCTTCAATTTTATTTAAAAACTGAAGCTTATTTTTTTGTGTGTATTGAAATTTTTTTAAAACTTTTCATATCCGGAAAGACACAATACTTGCTTAATTTATTTATCAATAATTTTTTAAAGCTTCGAAATATTCTCATTTCACTGAAATTCTACATATATAATGAACCCCGCTTAAAGGAATACCATCGGTTCCTGCCAAATCTATGCAATTAAGCGAGTTATTCGATTAAAAGGGAAGTGCAATATTCTATCTTAAATTCTGATTTTTTCTCTTCGAAATTTTACTTTTTAATGGTATTTAATGCATAGTATAGCATTTTGATTAAGTAAACTCTTTTTTATGATCAATAAAACTGTTAGTGTAAAATATAAATGTCATTTAAAGTTACATAAAAATAAATCAATGTTAGTGAAAAGTATAATGTAGGTACTAAAATATTATTTGATCCCTTTCGAAAAAAGTTATAATTGAAGACTGTTTTTTTATACCAGTTTAATTCATTAATTTATAAAAATTAGATATTCCCTTTTAGTTTGTACTAAATTTTTCATGACTTTTGCGTATTCCTTTCAAAAACTTTCGGATTTTTTTTTACTTATAAATTTTTTTTTAATCTCTGGAACTTGAGAAATTGCAAATTAACGCGCTATTTTAATTAAGGACTTTTTAAAATTTATTGTTTCTAAGATTCATTGTTTTGCTTTTATCCGATTAATTTAAATCATTCCTTTTCTCTCTCAACTTGCAACCAACTCAAAGTTTTTTACTGGATTAAGCAACTATTCTATTAAAGAGAAAGGCACTCTGTTTACTAGTGTGTTAGGTTTTTGAAACTTTTTCTTGACCACAAGACAAATCACTCTATCTCTTTTTAACGTTCTAAATGATGTGTGAAGAAAATCAGAGGGGTAAAACCCCCTTCGTTTACATCATTTATAAACTGGCAGGGACTAATTTTTCAACTTTACCCCCAAACACCTACTAATGAATAAGAAGTCCCTATTGAAATGACCACCTATTGTATCCTTATCTTAACTGAAAAAGGGAAATTCCATTTTAGCTGGTGAAACATTTCTCAAAAATAAAATAAAAAAATTTCGTTTCAGTACCACTTTTTTATGCAATTAAGCGGGGGCAAGAAACAACAAATAACCTTTTAAACGGGGAACATTAGTTTCATATGAAATGATTTGGTTCCATTAAATTTTATTCATATAAGCGGGATATTCGATCATCCGATATGCTATTAAATGGGAGCGACTGCATTTGAAGAACTTAAAATCGATCTCTATTTGAAAGCTTTGAATTAGATATACCATATTAGTTTTGATTTATCATAATATTATTTGAAATTAATTTTGTATTGATTTATAAATAGACCTAGAAACATAAAATTTAGAAAAGAAAATCTTTACTTGTTTCGACATTAAGAAGGAACACAGTATCTAATATATTGAAAACAAAATGAAAAAAATATTATTGCAATTTTCAATAGTTAATCTTTTTAAGATTGTTGTACCAAAATACTTCGTAAAAATGCAAAAAGTTAGAACATAATATGTCGATCACTGTGACAAAGAATTAGTGATTCTCTCTCCTATCAAAACATTTTAGTAAAAGATACATGATTTCTTTAAAGTATGTAAGAACAAAAACTAATGACGTTAAATAGTTTAAATTTATTTAGATGTAATACTATTCGATGAATATTGCAAAGGAACAGTTTTGGAAAAACTACAAATAAATGTAGGCCCAGCAGCCAAAGAATATCGACTAACCCTTGAGACTGATGGAGGAGAAGCATGTAATGCACGCATTATAGTTAACTGCACAATTTTATATATTTAGATGGATTACTGTTCACAAAACTTTAAACACAATTTACTCAACACTAGGTTTTTCCTACTTGTTGTATATCTAACTAAAACGATTTTGTCATAATGTTCACAATAAATATAGATGCATGCAGCGATATTTTAGACTGGTTTTGATGTTTAATCCACGATAAAACGAACATGTTTAAAAAAAAAATCAAATTTGAATTAATCTTTTCAACTTATAGGTACAGCAAGTTGTGGTTAAATTGAAAAATAAGTTATAAGCATTGCATTATATAAGCACTAATTATTTAATTTTTTTTCTATTTGCAATATGATAAAATGAAGACTAAAATATGAACAGTGCGCCACCCTGAATAACTTTTGATCTAATGATCGGATCTATGATTCAATCTTAATGGCTCGAGGGGGTGACATCAAATATGCTTATAAATAAATGCAGATGGTTAATAAATGCAGTTAAGCTACGAAATCAGACACAAAAACGTACTTTCTCTGAATAAAAATACCTTTTTTTTCGACGGATTCCACCCCCAAAAGTATAGGGGGTAGTCGCGATCTGGGAAATATACTCCCAATAGTTTGGTCGGGACATTCCAAAGTTTGGACCCCAAAATTTATAAATTAAACTCAAAATTTATAAATTAGATTAATTTTTAAGCAAAAATGTTTAAGTTTATAGTTAATTCTTTACAATAGGTACAATTTTGGAAATCTCACCCACCTCTCCATCAAGAAAAGGGGTTTTAAAAATCAAATTACTTTTACCTTAAAATTTAAAGCCATAATTTTTACAATAATATTTATTTAACTACAGTGATTTTATAATGAATAAGAATTACGGCGTATAGAATTTTCGTTCTTTAAAATTGTAGGGTTAAAAAGGATTTTACGCTGAAAAGTACCGATACTTATTTATTATCGAAATTTTTATTTTTTGCAGTGTAGTTTCAAGGAAAAATTTTCTTTTGTGTTAAAATTTGAGGTTAGAAAAAAAGGGGCTCAAAAATTTTTGATGGAAAATTGCTAGAATAAGAAATTTATTATGAAGTAAAAAATGAGATAGGGTAGAACATCTTAAATTTTATCTTTGAAATTAATAGTATGGCTTAAATATGAGCACAAAATTGTTCTTCTTCATTTCCTGCCTTTTGGTTCTCTGTCTGATTAAGATAAGTATTATTTTTAATTCTTGCAACTAAAATAATGAAAAGAAAACTGGATGCTTATTCACCAGTATTGTTTTAAATCTTTGGTGTATTAGAAGTCTTGAGTTATTATACTCATTTTATTGACTAAAAAAGAGTTGATCTTAATACAACTAACAAACTTTTGAAAAAAATTTTTCTTTTTTACTCTGAAATTTTTTTATGAAATTTCATTTAAACAGCGGAATTAAAGAATTTAATTACGGTAAAAGTCCGTTATAGCGGCAATTCACGGATGCAGATATAATTGTGCACGCTATAAGCATATACAATTGCACACATATTTAGTGTTAAAATAGCTATCAACATACTAAAAATTTAAAAAAGACATGTTTACCTCTTTTTTTTGTTACAAGCAACTATTATGATTTAAATTAAATATATAGGGTACACCGCTTTTACCTACAATTCTAGACTGAATAATATAGTTCCACTTTTTTATGAAAAGTAGAAATGTTTACAAAAATTTTTCGAAATCGTCACCAGTTTCGTCGTCAAAAAGAAAAGAAAAATGAAGTGACGTCATTTGATAAGAGCAGTGAATGCTGATTTTCAAAGTAAGTTTATCGAGAAAAGAAATAAGAACGTACAATTGACGTCATGGCAGAACGAGACTCTTTCGTTTTTAACGCCCCAAGTTTGATTGTTTCGTAAAAATTTAGTTCTGTTAAAATGATGGAATCGGAACACAATTCTGAATACCTTCAAACAATTATTATCTTTATTCTTAAATAGAGAATTATATAGTTTATTCATTGCGTTAAAAAAATTAATAAATGTTGTTACCGCTTAGGTACGGAACTGTAACCTACATTTCATAAGCTGCTCGTTAGATAATTTTAAAATATGTTTCAGTGAATTGACACAATTATTTGAATAAATCTTGAATGATTTGTTTTGTATCACACTTTAACTGGAAAAGTCGTCAGTTTCGTTTTTCAAACTGACCTGTATTGATAAGAAAATGGATCTGAGTTCTATTAACATGTATTTATAACTCATAAAATTAATATTTCTATTCTCACATAACGATTATGTTAACATCACTCTTCCGCATTTTTTTTTTCTTCATGACATATTATCGATAACGAATTCGCAAAAGCTATTTAACAAATTACCTAGAATTAAAAGTGTGTGGCAGGATTTCTGAAGAACTTCCTTTTATTTGGAAGAGGATAACTTAGCCAGCATTTACGGCCCTCTATCCTTTTTATATACTTTTTTTTTTCTGACGCTCTAATGACAAGCAAAAATATCTTTTAATGTTTTTTTTTAATTTTTAAAAACAGTCTGCTGAAAAATCTTCAAGATTATGGAAATTATATTTGAACTGAAATCCAAAAAAGCAGTTTAAAAAAAAAGTTTTTTTTTTCATTTCTATTGAAAAATGTATCAATTATTGATTTTGTAAATTAAAAAATTTTAAATGATAAATAACTGTTTCGCTTGAATCTAAATAACTACAAATAAGTGTATACTTGAAATTTTTTTTATTTGGAAGTTATTTGTGTTAGGAAGATGTCTCCTTTAGATTGATTTCCTGATTAGATTGATTGGAAGGTGATTTCCTTTAGCGCTGAAAAAAGACACCGTGTCTCCAGGGGCCAGTAAACGTACAATTTTTGTATCTTTAATACAATCAGCATGTTGACGGTGGGTCGTGATAACGGACTTTTCGTAATATGCCGTAATCGAGCTTTTATTGTACTTTTATTTGAAAATTATTATTCTGAATATCAAAGACCAATAGTGTAGGCTTAAAAATGAACGTATATCATAAAATCAAAATATATAAATTAGAACTAAGTTAATTTTGTAGTTATTTTCAAAAGCATTTATTTGAATTCGTTTTGCAGCAAAAGCGAAGACACAATAATTATAACTTATGAAGAAAAAATAAAGAAGAAGAAAAAATAAAGAAGAAGAAAAAGCGAAATACATTTGAAGTAAAAGAAGAAGATAGGAATAGTGCACAATAAAAGCTCTACTAGAGTACTAACTATCATAAGTCCCACAAGAAGAGAAGAACATAAGACATGCCATTTTCTTGAAAGGTACCCCCGTAGAGACTCTGTAATAAAATTTAGCATGAGGCACTTCTCAACAAAATTGTGAAGTTTGTAAAAGCTTTATAACTTCTTTATTTATTTATTCAGGAAATTTTACAGTTTGACTTTTATAAGTGAAAGGAATGTGTAAGAATTTTCAATGCATTGTTTAGCATGTGCGACACTACATGCATTTTAAAAACATGGATTCCTTAAGAAAAAGTGCCCAAAGTGATCCCCCCCCCACAATAAATTTCAAATGAGCTTTTTATATCTCTTTAACATTATTTATTTTTGAACAACACTCAAGCAGTTCCACTGATATCTTAAAATAAGAATGTCTTAACAGCAGCAGCACACCTACGCTGCTGCATCTGTTGGAGACAGTGTTTGATGCAGTGTCCCCAATCGATAGGCTGCAGCTGACAAACCACACCCACTCTCTTAGAGAGACCGCCTACTCCCTTCATTATGCGTGTCAGCAGACACACATTTAGTTGACATTTCTAACTGTGCAATTCTAATTCATTTTCTCTGCGATGATAGTTTTTCTAATGGATGCCCCCTATGCTGTTGAACGACGCATTAACGTGCAGCATAGGGGGCATCCATTTGACGATTTATAACTCCAAAATTAATTCTCTAACTCTAATTCTTTTTATAAAATTTTTAACAGGAAATGGTAAATATTTTATGAAGAAAAAAAAAAAAAGATTTTTACATTCATTTAACGATAGAGTCATGAAAATGGAAGTATTTTTTGCATTTAGGAAGATTTGGTAAATTCTGCATATCTAGCATATAAAAGTTAGTTCAATTTAGTTTCCATAAATTCATTTTTTTTTTTTTTTTTTTTTTTTTTTTTTTTTTTTTTTATATAATTTAAAAATATTTTTTATAAAAGTTTTCTTTTCTTGAAAAATGAGTATAAATTGCTAATATTTATTATGAGTTATATTTTAATATATTATAAATTATAATGGTATAGAAATGAATTGGACATTATCTGAAGGTAATTATCAACATTTAAGACAGTTTAAAGAATTTATCTCATGGCGTCCACAAACATTATGACGAAGAGTTAGTTAACGAATATGTTGACGAATATAATTGAGAAAAAGACTCGAAAAGCAAGATGAAAAAGAGACAGCGGAAATAAAATTAGCCAGAGAGAAAGAAGAAGAACGAAGTAATGAATTGGACAGGTCTAGATCTGCAACTTGAAATTGACAAGATTTCTCAGCCCACACCTCTAATCCATGTTCCTGCGGAAGTGGTAAGATCGACATTTAGAGTTGAAAAACATATTACCTAAATTTGATTCTAAAGATAATGATATAGCCTTATTTCTAAATTTATTTGAAAGACAGCTTAATTTTTTAAAAGTTACGGAACCCACTTGGGTCCCGTATTTAGTGGGAACATTACCAACTGAAGTCTTAAAGCTTATTGCCAGAGAATCGGATAACGAATCAAGAGACTACCAGAAAATGAAAGAAATGCTCTTGAAACAAACTTACTGCTTATAAATATAGAAACTTTTTGTTTTGCATCGCAAAAGTCCGCAGAGCACTTGCCGTGATTATTACTTTGAACTAACTAGTTACTTCGAAAATTAGCTTTCTAAACTAAATGTATCCAAATTTGATGACTTAAGAAAACTTACCATTGCCAACCAGATAAAGAAAAGAGTTCCTGCCAACATGAAAGAAAATTTTATGGTCAGATCTGAATTCACCTGCAGAATTAGTTGAGAAATTAGACATTTATGACACCTTACGTAATAAACTAAATAAAAGCACAATTTCTTCCTCCCGAAGAAAAAATTATGATGAAAGAAAAGACGGGCTGGGCTGTTCAGGAAAACGTTTTTTACAGAGTGTGATGGAACAAAATTTGAAAAAGAACAAGAATGGAAGATGCCCAATGGGTGTGGAAAGGTTGGACACATAAAATCTAAATGTTCCAGTTGCAATCCATCTACAAATTTGTCATCTTCTCGTTTTGAAGAAATCAGAATTCACAGTCTGGGTATTTCAAGTATAACGGCAATTTTAAATGTCATGATAAAAGGAATATTTGGTGCAGGTTACTCAACTTGCAAGATGGGCTTTGAAAATACAAGCATATAATCTAGAGGTACAATATATTCCAGGAAAAGCAAATGTTATCGCGAACACGCTATCCCGTCCTGTCTGCAAAAATGACAATAGTATTTGTGTCGTGTGTGCTGTCATTATTGATTTACCAACCAAGGAAGCTCATGATATCTGAGCTGAACAACTAAAGATGACGCCTTAAAAAAATATATATAAGTTATTGACTCTTTTGAAAATGTCGTCAAAGACTAAAATTTTGCTAGTTGGACAAACCGCGGTTATACCCAGGTAGCAAAAAGATATGATCTAATATTAGAAAGATGCAATATAATACTGCCGTGCTAGAAAACGCAATACTCTTGAATCCTATCTTCTAATATTAGAGCTAATATTATATAAAATTAAATAGTATTCGATCTAACATTCGAACTTTCAAAATTATTATCTATTTCATTATTTTTGGTCCAGCGCCACTTTTTTGCGAAAGGTTTTAACATATTATTAATAAATAAACATTTATTTATGAAAGAAAACGATAAATTAAATATTAATCCTTTTTAGCCAATGCAAAGAAAGCGAAAAATAATATTAGTGGTAGTTTGCGAATGATTGAACTCGAAAAACTTTTTCAACTGTTGTTTCTTCTGTACGTTAGTTTACAACGCCATTAGAGCTTGGCTGCTTTCTTTTCAATTACATAAGGTATTTATAATTTAGTAATTATTTGAAAACTTTATACATTTCAATGATAGTTACATGAAACGTTAAAGATGTAAGTAATGTTTTTGCTTTAGTATCTGTATGTGATAGATCATGTATCTGTTAAAGTCAGTGAATATTATGAATTGTGATCATTATTGTTCGCACATAGTAGTTGACTTCTCTGTTAACTTACTGTCTAGCTATAAATAATAAGTAATGTAATTAGTTCAAAATATGCTTTTAAAACAACGTTTGCGAAGTAATTCGACTGTGACAAAGCTTTTCTGCAACAGTGAAAAAGATAAAAATAATTGTCTGTAAACAAATTAGCCAAGTTAAAACAATTAGAAAATTAATGATCTGCTACTTTTAGCTCAGTTTAAACCATTACATTCTAGAATGTTAAACGTTCAATACAAACAATATTGTTACAGTATTAAAATTTCATGTCTAAAATATTGTAAAACAAAGAATTAAACATTTTTATTTAAATTTCTTGGGGATATTTCAGTATCGTGATCTGTCCCGCCAAGTGCAATCGCCAAATAGATTTTAAACTTGCAATTTTTTTTAACAAAAATATGTATATGTTTGCCCGGGGTTATACCTTTCGAGTTTGTCCTATTCTGTAATGTTTCTTTTAGTTTAATAAATATTTATTAAATAATTATTATGATAATAATTAGTCTAATAAATAATTATTATTTAATAAAGTTTTTAAATAAATTTCTTTTAGATATAATCTGAGGCTAAAAATTTGATTAAGCAATAAAAAAATTAATGTTATGCATACTGACTTTTAAAAAGCGTCATGTAAACATATTTGGGGGGAGGGGCGAACTATATTTAATATATATTTACAACTTTGAAATATGTGAATTCTTAGAGAATTCTCCTTCTACATGATTTTTTCAACCATGAATTGATGATTTTGAATTCTCATCGTATCTTTTTACAGTGATGTTCTTTTACATTAAACGAATTTTAAAATAAGCAATTTAAGAAAATAAGCAATTGCTTATTTAACACTTTTCGCCATTTTTTTTGTTGGCTTGTCACAAAGAGTTTTGCAGTTTGAATTTTTTTTCATTGCAATGATAAAGATAAAAATAAATTTTTAGTTAACAAATTTGCCATGTTAAAATAATTATTAATTAATCGACTACTTTTTAGTTAAAACCATTGAATTTTAGAATGTTTGAAATTTTATTCACAAGCAGAACACTGTTGTTACATTATTTTAATTTCCTGTTTAATATATTGTAAAAGGATGAGTTAAATATCTTTATTTTCATTTCATTAATATAGACAGATGTTTTTGATATATGATTAATTATATTAATTTATAAATGATAGCAAATAGTTAAAAAATAAGCAACACTATGGTCTATTCAAAGTGTGTTTACGTTAAATGAAGAACGGTGCTTTAAAAGGTGTTAAAATTTTTATTTATGAAGTTTTAAAAAAATGTGCATATATATATTACAATAATAATAATATATATATATATATTACAACTTTGAAATATTTGAATTGTTGAAGAATTCTCCTACATGGTTTTTTTAACCATAAATTGATGAATTTAAATTCTTATAGTATCTTTTTATATTGATGTACTTATACAATTTTTAAAATAAGCATTTGTTTATTTAATATTTTTCGGCACTCTTTTTGTTGATTTGCCACATAGCGAGTAGTTATTTTCTGGTCTAATAAAGGAAGTTGAAAGGTTTTGCAATTTGATTACATTTTTTTATTTTTAAATATATGATACTTTACTTGGGAGTGCTTATGAGCTAAATTCTTTTAGTTGATCTCCTTCCCACTGAGTTATTTTTTGTGTGACACTAACGAAATTTTTTTTACGCTGGTATCGATACCGGAATTTACCATTTAATTTTGTTGTAAAGAATATTTCAATTTCTTAAAATCATTTTCAAATTAAATAATTAAAGTTTCAAATAAATACTCAATGTTAAATTGTTTTAAATTTGTTTCTTTTCTTTTCATTTCAAAATTTAATTTCTTTTCTTTTTAAATTTCAGTATAGCTTTTCATCTTCAAGGAAATCTACTATTTTTAAAATAAGCAATGGACGAAAGTAAGCAATTGTTTATTTCACACTTTTTTTGTTGCATTCCACATAGTGAGTATTTATTTTCAGGTCTAATAAAAGGGGTTAAAAAGTTTTGCAGTTTGAATTTTTTTTTTTTTTTTAAACATATCATAGTTTACTTGAGAGTGTTTATGAGCTAAACTCTTTTGTTAATCTCCTTCCCACTCTGTTACTTTTGCTTTTCGTGTGGCTCTACCAAGATTTTTTGATGCAAGTACTGATACCGCAATTTATTCATTGAATTTCATTGTAAAAGATATTACAATTTTTTAAAAACATTTTCAAATTAAATAATTTAAGTTTAAAATAAATATTCACTGTATAATAATTTTAAATTTGGTTTTTCCATTGTAAATTTAATTTTCTTTTACAATTTCAGATGTAGCTCTTCATCTTCAAGAAATTTTAATATATATTAAAAACTCATGTTTAAAATATTGTACAACAATGAATTAAACATTTTTATTTAAATATGGACCGATTTTTATTTGAATATAGACTAATCTGTATGCTTTTGATGCATCATTATTTATATTAATTTGTAAATGATTAAAAAATAAACAATAATATGGTCTGTTCAAAATGGTGATTATGGTGAATGTAGAGCTTTGATTAAATTATATATTTTAAATAAGTTCCTATTAGAAATAATCTAATGCTGTAAAAATTTAGTTAAACTATAAGAAAAAAAAATATTTGACAAATGTTGGGTATGCATACTGACTTTTAAAAAACGTTATGTAAACATATTCGGGGGGAGGGGCGAACTATATTTAATATATATTTACAACTTTGAAATATGTGAATTGTTAGAGAATTCTCCTTTTACATGATTTTTTCAACCATGAATTGATGATTTTGAATTCTCATAATATCTTTTTACATTGATGTTCTTTTACATAAATCGAATTTTAAAATAAGCAAGGGAAGAAAATAAGCAATTCTTTACTTAACACTTTTCGCCACTTTTTTTGTTGGCTTGTCACAAAGAGTTTTGCAGTTTGAATTTTTTTTCATTGCAATGATAAAGATAAAAATAAATTTTTAGTAAGCAAATTTGCCATGTTAAAATTATTATTAATTAATCGACTACTTTTTAGTTAAAACCATTGCTGTTTAGAATGTTTAAAATTTTATTCACAAGTCGAACACTGTTGTTACATTATTTGAATTTCCTGTTTAATATATATTGTAAAATGATGAGTTAAATATCTTTATTTTTATATAGACAGATGTTTTTGATATATGATTAATTATATTAATTTATAAATGATAGCAAATAGTTAAAAAAATAAGCAAAAATATGGTCCATTCAAAGTGTATTTACGTTAAATGAAGAACAGTGCTTAAAAGGTGTTAAAATTTTTATTTATGAAGTTTTTTAAAAAAAATGTGAACATTGGCTCTATGAGCTTATACAATGTACAAAAATATTTTAATAGTTAAGTGTCATTGTACTTAATCTTCAAAAAAATTAAAAAGTATTGAATTTGATATATTTTTGTATTTGTATATATACTTAAATATTCACTTCAATTGAAAAGGGCTTAAGCATCTTAAACTATAATTTCGTGTTTTTTTTTAAAAAAAAATAATAATAATTAGGAAAGAATAAAATTATTATTTGAAAGCGGTTATAAGTTAAATATTTTTCCATTCTTGCTCGGTGATACTGAGATTTTTTGGTGCAGGTATTGTTACGGAAATCTACCCATTAAATTGTAAACATTTTCAAATGAAATGATTTAAGTTTTAAAGAAATATTCAATGCTTAATAGTTTTAAATTTACTTTAACTAATTTAATGTTTTCAATATAAAGTAATGTAGAGGTTTAAATTTAGTGTTTTCAATGTAAAGTTAGCTTTTCTCTCTTATAATTTTAGCTTCGTCTGCTGGATAAACAAGCTTATCTACCTGGAAGGAGCCATTCATTTTTGAAATTGGGTGCTGTATATTCTGTTAGAAAACTGGGAGCCATATGTTCAATCCTGACAGAAAACAAAACGACTGGAGGTTCTCTTTAAATCTGCCGGAGATGAAAGTTTGAAGAAAGGTGCATCAAATATCGTTCAATTGCACAAAAACAAAAAATTGAATTGAAGAAAAACTTTAAACTGTATGAAATGACTGTAAAGTTTTGGAATTTTTTTTAATTTAAAAATAATAATAATTAAAATCATAACTCATGGTCCTACTGTTGCTTTTTGAAATAAAAATTATTTTATTTAATTACAAATACGTGTTCTTAACTTATATTTTAACAAAAGAATATCGATAAGCTTATATTAAACAATGATGGTAAGAATGTATTGCTTTTATAGTTGAGTGAAGTTATATTTATATTGTGTTTTGTTTTAAAATAAAATAATTAAGTGGTGAAATGTTTGTCATGATTTTATTAATTTTTTTATTCTTAACTACTGCATTGTGTAATTTATTCTAGTCATTATAGTTATGTTTAAGTATTATGAAAATTCAAGAAATTTTGAAGATATCAGAAGCAATTTTATTTTAACATCATCGTTAAACATCAACTCTAATATATGAGCAATTATACTACTAGCATTGTATTTATTACTTCAATTTTGTAGTTCAAATTTGAGATAAGAAATGTGTATATATTTTTATGATGTTTAAATTAATGTAATTGTAAAATAATGATAATAGTAAAAATTTCTTTGGCTTAATATTTAAAATTTAGCAAAACATTTATTTATATTATTGTAAAAACAGAAAATTTAAATCAACTTAGAGAAGAATCTGGTTTAAATTTTTATATATAAGGTTCTTTGCAAGAGCAACTTTTTTAAATGCATAATATATGTTTTTTTAAGGCTAATTCTTCATAACGCATACTATATAATCAGAGAAAAACGAGGAATGGAATTGTCTTAATCAAAAATCTATTTTGTTATAGTAACTTTCTCAAAAGAGTAGTTGATTGTAGTCAAATTTTGATCATTAATAGGCAACTTTTAAAAGATAATGTAAAAAATTTTATTAATTTTTCGTCTCATTCTGGTATGCAATTATAAGTTTGTGCAAATTTATTATAGATAACACATAATATTTACCGACAGTTTTGAAATTAAAATGTTATGTAAATTTTTTGCAAAGATAGTTATTTTAATAGAACATAACACCTTTGAATAATTATCGAATTGATGAAAATTTCTGATGTGCCCATAAAAGTTATTTTAACATTATAAAAAAATATTAGCAATTTTCATGATATTAGTTATTTTCATGGTTTAATTCCCTGGAAAAATTTCTACCTTGCTTTGAAGTTTTGTTTTTAGGTGTTTTGCTAAATAAAATTTCAAATACTAAAAGAATAAAGTTACGTAAGTATTTTTCCATTTAGCAATTCCAGTGAAAAAAGAAGGGGAAAAAATATGTGTAAATTTGTTGAAGTAAGTAATTTGAATATTTTTAAATTTTGTTCCTTATTGTGCTAATTATTACAAGAAATGTCCACTTAAAAATTGAACAATTTTAATATTATAAGGGAAAAAAATTTTAAGTTTAAATTTCCACTCAGTTCACATGTAAATATAATACTTTATAATTATATAGTGTGGTTTTTATTATATAATTTCAGAATATAAATAATGAATGATAATTGTGAAATTACAAATGGCTTAAGTTACACATTTAAAAAATGTATATATTACAAACTGACAAATTAAATTGAGATTTTGATTAAATAGGCCCAGTTTTTTTTAAAAATTTAAGAGTACATTTTAAAATTAAAGACTTGAAAATTATTAATGATATAAAATTTGTCAGAAACCTATTGTATGAATAAAAGAAAAAAATATCAATAAAAGTTGCAATAAAATATTATTTTCTTATTAAGTTTGAAATATTAAAAAAAATCAGCTGAACATAAGATATACTTTGGAGTAAGGAGGAGAAAAAAGGAAGGTAGCAGAATTCGCTAATATAATTTTATTTAGTATTTCTGTATTGCTAAGTAAATAATGCATGGAATGACATAAAACTATTGTTCTATGCTTTACTGCTTCACAACAATACAGAAAATTAAGTAAAATTGTATCGCCGAATTATTCTACTACTATCCATATCTTCCTCTTGCTTACTCCAAAAAAATAAAAAGCAAAGCAAAATAATATCAGAAAATACAAAATCTAATATTATATAGCATCAAAACTAATGCAGAATAATACTATGGCGAACGCTAGATAATATTAGTTTGCATAGAATCTAATATTATATAATGCAGAGCAAACAGCGACCTCTTGTATCTTTCTAATATTAGAAGTTGTGCAATATAACGTTAGATTTTGCCGCTTTTCTGATGTTATCGAATATTAGGTGCTACTTGGGTATTATGTGTCAAAGAATTCTATATCGATATTCCTTTGACTCGAAGTCAAAAGAAGCTCAACTTGTCATTCCGGTTCAGGAACGAGAAAGAATTTCGAAAGAATACCACGGACAGCTGGACATTATGGTGCTGAAGGCACTTACAACGAAATCACCTTACTTTACTATTTCCCAGGAATGCGGAAATAATAACAGATTATATTAAAAATTGTAGATAGTGCACAAGGTATAAACCACGTAATCAAATGCCACCAGTACTTCTGAGAACCCCTATATATTCACAAATATTTGAAACACTCGTGATTGACCTCTTTGGTCCTCTACGTAAAACCTCGAAGGGCGAAAAATGGATATTTATTGTAGAGGACGCAAGTACAAAGTGCGTAAAGCTTTCTTAAAAATGCCTCTGCAAAGAAATGTGTTTTAACTCTTCACGAAGAACTATTTTTACGATATGGGTTTCCCAGCCGACTTATTAGTAATAACGGATCACAATTCGTTAGTGCGGTGATGCAACAACTATATCATTTGCTGGATATTACTCAAGTACTCATACCGGTCTGCCTGTTGCCAGCCAGCTAATCCAGTTGAGAGGTAAAATAGCGATTTAAAGCCCAGAGTTGCCATCCTAGTGGATGACGACCACACCACATGGTCAGAAAAACTACCATCCTTACGCTTTGCTTTAAATTCTTCAAAATGTGACACAACATCCCATTGTACTGCTTTCTTGCAATTTAGCAAGGAACTTTGGGCGACATAAAACATGATATTAAGCCAATCATAAACAATGATAATTTTGTAGAGCACGAAAATTTGAAAATAATTTCAATGCAATAAAAGATATTGTAGTACAGAAACGAGATACGACAAAGGAAGGAGAAGTGTTCCTTATTATGCAACTGGAGATCTTGTTTGGGTAACATCCAGTGAGCAATAAAGAAAAAGAAAGAACTACCAAACTCGCCCTGATGGACCCTATGTAATCACAACTTCTTATGAAGTAGTAAATCCTGCTGACCCACTTACCATGCATCTGCTCTTCGTCCATGTGTTGAATCAACTGGAACAGTTATCTCCAAAGTCTGTGTCTACCAGGGCCAGACGTAGCCTAATAGAGGCCCGGGGCTTTATGGAGGTATATAAATTTTGCGTTATGTTTTTTTTTTGGTTAATGGCAGGCACTTGGGTCTATTTCCCATTGACCTCAGAAATGCCAGAATTGCTACTCTCTTCTATGGCCAAGCCACGGCGGTGGAGCAGCGTCACCCACGTCACACAACCACAAACCAGTTTAAAGGGCGGGTCACATTCACACAGAAGAAAGGACATAGAACAGAGAGAGAGATCAGCACAGAGAGAGAGAGAGAGAGAGAGAGAGAAACATCCATGCCCTGAGCGGGATTCGAACCCACAATTATCGGCTCAGCAGTCAGGCACGCTAACCACTCGGCCACCTGGTCGACATTTTGCAATTTGTAAAAATACAGGCTTTTCATTGACCAAATTTGTCCACCGTAATTGCGGAAATTAGCAGAATTCTACCCTAGAATACCCCTGTTCATACGATAGATTAATGAAGAAGCTAACATAAAGCTTACGAATTTCACACTGTAATGATATTTTGTTTAAAAAAAAGTTCAAAAAGATGGAAAGGTAAAATAAACTTTCTATTGGATTTGGAGGCCCCCTCTGATGTGGGGGTCCGGAGCAACTGCCCGTATGCCTCTGCCTCAGTCAGGCTCTGGTGTCTACTCGAAGAGACGTCTTCATAACCAGGAACAGATGAACTTCCTTGGAACACACCGGAGCCAAAACAGACAGTTCGACGCGAGACATGAAATGAAATAATGCTCTAAACTTTTTTCTTAATGTTTAATGTAAATTTGTAACAATAATTGTATAATTCGTGATCTAATTAAACAGCAAAAATTATTCCACTCTCCTTAATTATTTGTTACAGTAATTAATTGATACATATGGATGCATTTTGCTTTTTTATTCATTGAAATGAGTTTTATTAAACCTGGTTAGCCAATTTTATGGGAACAAATAAAACATTTCAAAAGTTCAAGTTTTTAAACATAATACCTCAAAATTTTGTAACTAGATTTAACAGAACTCATTTCAGCCAATAAAAAGTATACACAAGCATTAATTAGTAACTGAATAAATAAGGAATTCAACTTGGATTGCTTTTCTGTCTGAAGGGGACTCTTAAGTATCAGGAGGCGTTCTTGGCCCTTATATTTATTACCATACTTTACAATTATTTCTCATAAGTTAACTTGTAGTCGAAAGAAACGGGTATAAAGTAACCTTATTGAAAAAAAGTGTTATATTTCATTTAAACTACGAAAGGAGTTTTCACACAATTTTTTTTTTTTCACATCTCAATTCATATTCGACTGTTGAAAATCTTTTTACTTTGACAGTAGGGGAGGGACGCGTGAGTCGAGGGATGGGACAATGGGGTCCGTGCATGCGACCGAAAGTGTTGGCGCAAGGCATTCTTAGAATATCCTAACCACGTGCATGAGAAGGGACTAAGCCGCTAACGATCTGCAGGGATTAAGGGGAGGACAAATTTGCATTCGTTAATAGAGTGGTTGATAGACTGTCAGAGGAGAACACTCCAAGCAATTGTTCGATGTGGAATAAAGTTGCGGCATTACTCATACACGAAATCGGAACACATTCAAAACGGTACTTTGAAATGTTTCTTTCTCAAATAAGTGGATCCACGAGGTTTCAAGTCATAAGTAAAAGTCAACTAGACTTTAAGAAAAAGTTTTATTATAATTTTTTTAATTCTAAAAAAACATATATATTAACTTTTATTTAACAAACTATCTTTCATTTCATGTTAAATTAACGGGAGACAAAAACTTACATGAATTAAATTATAAGACTCATAAATAATAATTTGTTTATCTTATGCTTATTCCTTACTTATTCTATACTAAACTAGCGATTATGTTTTTGAAGAAATGTGAAATTTGATAGAGAAATTTTTGAAAACTATGCAGATATTATATACATTTAATAATCAGTTTAAACCACAAAAAACAAATAATTTCCATTTTAATGCTGGAGTATGTAAAAAAAGGCGACATATTTTTTATTTCTTCTTCAAAACGAGACAAAAAGGCAAAACTTTCCATCCAAATGGTTTCAGCATCAGCCATGGCAAAAAACTTTACTAGTTTTCTATTATTATTTTTAATTGAATTATGTTTAATTCTATTATTATTTTAGTCCTACAAAATGCTAATCGTTAAGGATGTCGTGTGTTAATGAAGACAGACGTTCATTTAGTAAAGTAAGTTACGATTTATTTTAATCATTTTTTTTTTATCTTGAATTTATTTAAGCGTTGAATTTAAAATGTACTATTTAAATATATTTTTAATACTTATTTCAGGCAGGTGGATAAGATGTCGTTCGAAAATTGAAAATAATAAAATGCGCGGAATAAATTGGAATTTTCTGAAGCTTTTCGTAATTATGTATTAAGTATTCAATTTCAGAATTTCTATTTTGATACTTACTTTTATTAGGGTTGGTTAAAATATAATTATTAATTTCACCTTTCCATTTAACACTAAGATAGTTATTATAAGCCCCTTAAAAGGTTGCAAATATCCAGAAAAAATAATCTACTGTCGGTGCATTTCATTTTTGAAAGGAGTGAGCTATCTCTATTTACACTAACAGTATCGACTTACATGTATCTTTCACAAGTAAATATATGTTTTAACTATTAATAAGTGTGTAGTGGTAGCCACGGCAGTATAGAGCTAAAAACTTTCGTGCTAGATCGTACCAATACTCTTTCTACCGTTTTTTTAACTAGACTACAAGTCATCGTTCCTGCCGTGGGGTGGGAGGATTTTTTTTTATTTCTCTTAAGTTACTTTATTTTTAACCTTCATAATTTTCTCCCCATTTATTGAAAAATAATTCTAAATATTTTTGACTGGTATATCGATTTTTACTTTTCTTTTTTTTTTCCTTAAAAAATCAATTTACTATATATAGGAACTTACATATTCACGAATTATTCATTAATGAAACTTATACACCGAACTGCTCTAAGTTATTGTTTTCCTCTTTATAAACCAATTTATTTCTAAAAACAACAATAAGCAGGACTAGGATGTTGATAATGTAAAAAATCTTAAAAATGATCCTTTAAAAAAGCTCATAAAAGCCTTAAAAAATGACCTTAAAATAATACCTCGAATTTTTTAAAACATGTTATGTCTAATCTTTTTATAGTAAAAAAATTATAAATCGTAACTTGCATTATAATTTTATTAGCAAAATAAGATAATTAAAAAATATGCAGTTTATAAATATTTTAAAATGCAATTAAACACCTGACAGTTACGTTACGATCTTCAAGAATAATAGAATTGGATTGTATTATCATTGTTTTTTATACCTTGAAAAACAGTTAATATCAACACTTGCTTTGGGAGGATTTTTAACATAACG
The DNA here is from genome assembly GCF_043381705.1 of Parasteatoda tepidariorum. Classification (NCBI taxonomy): domain Eukaryota; kingdom Metazoa; phylum Arthropoda; class Arachnida; order Araneae; family Theridiidae; genus Parasteatoda; species Parasteatoda tepidariorum. Next base: position 1,169,511 of record NC_092213.1, read on the forward strand.
AGATTCAACTAAATATTTACAAAAAAAATTAATTTACAAGCAAAATAAACTCATGAAAAATATTATTCCGAATTAAAAAATTATTAAAAAAAAGGAAAAATAATCTAGTAAGTGAAAAAAAATGATCAGAATAAAAAACCCGAATAATGGACTCATTTATTTTTCCTATGAAGGAAAAAATAACCAAACAATAAATTTAAAAAAAATGCTTTAATTATCAACATTCTAGCCCTGGTTATTAAGGAAATAAAATATACACAATGCAGGGTCTTATAGATGGCTTATTTCTTGGTTTAGCACAATTTCTATAAAACTTAACACATTCGTAAAGTTAGCATTTAATTTGTTAGTAATACGAGACTTTTTAATAAATAACATTGAGCCGCGATGGCTCAGGGGATAGTGCGTTCGCCTTCCAATGAGGTGAACCGGGATCGAATCCCAGCTATGGCTGGTCGATACGAATTTCGCACCCTGCTTGCACGCTACAGTGCTGACATAAAATATCCTCAGTGGTAGACGGAACATGGATTAGAGTTCCCTTGCCGTCAGACTAGCTGTGGGAGATTTCTGCGGTTCTCCTCTCCATGCGGTAAGTACTTGAAATTGTTAGAACGGTGCATAACACACAAATGCATACAAAATGAATAAAATCATATAAAACATTAAAACTGCTCAACATCGGTTACTATGATACGGAGGTATAATAAAATACAAAGTGAATGAAATTAGGTAAAATCAGTTATATGCAGTATAATAGTACGTAAAAATTAGAAGATGTTAGGAAAATGGGCTTCATCCAACAAATGCCTCACAGTGGACTGATCGTTCAGACACGGTTCCCAGCAGATCACAGAAGTCAAGCATCATTGGCGCTGAGGTCAGTGTGAGGGACCACTTTGATCAGCCTGCGATGGGACTGAGGGGATGTGGTATTGGTCCACGTTATTACCATAAGAAATAATACTTCATCATAATTTAAATCTATTTTGATAAAATCACTGATTCGAATCAGTTGCAAGTTGATGATACTTGAGTTACCCAACTCAAGTGTGAAGTAGAAGCCATGACGCCAGGGAGAGCGGAGTAAATTAGGAGGTAATTGGTGGCCGACAACATCTAGGCTCTTAACTGCTGAAGGACGAAATACTCTGCAAATATGCATAGCAGCATCATGTCCAATTTCCGATAGCTTTAAATGAAATACGGCAGCAGTGACATATACTGTGCAAGCATAATCAAGATGTGAAGCGTCTTGTAAATTCGCAGCAATGCAATGTGTTTTGTATCCTAAAATATATTCGAAAGGACCCGTAACGCAGTATTCAGAACTTTCTAACACCGTTATTTACGCAACTATTTCATGTGAGGTAGAAATGTAAGTTTATGATCGCAAATGATTCCTCCGCAATGATGGGTACATTGTGAATATGAATAACAGGAATAGCCTGCGTAGTTTACCAAAATGAATACATGAACTTTTGGCGGGTGAAAGAGCGTGAAAATTTTGGTTCCACCATTCTGATATTTTTTTCACTGCCAGTTGCAGTTCACGCTCAATTATTCAGTGCCTCAGCATGAGACGTTGAGATTGTCACTAAAAATTGAAGCTGAAATTGCTGACGAGAGAGGCTCAGTCGGATTTTTTTTTGTCTTCAATATTGATATGACAACAGCCTGTCTCCAAATTTATGAATATATCTGTTGCGTCCGTAACCTGTTAAAAAGTAACAGCACATTCTGTAGGGATGCAGAAGTCAAATGGCCAAGTATGCCACATGATATACCATCAAAGTCGAGGCTAGTATTGTGAACTTTAGCTCGTCCTCGCTGTAATCTTTACAAGGTAAAATCTTTACTGTTCTGAAACTACTGTCGAGTATGTCGTTCAGCTTGTGAGCTTAGAAAACTGGGTTGCAGTTTTCAACATTGGAGCCAGGTGCGAAAATTTCCTGCGAAATGTTAATCTCATCTACAGGGTCAGAGCATGTAATACTGTTTCTTTCCAATACCGGAGGATGGAATTATCGGTATATATCATTCGCCTTTTTTAAACGCAAAGCTTTCAAGGGTCCTGTTGACTTTGGCGCCTGAATCACGAAGTTAAGAGTTTGTTGGATAGCGACGGATATTCCATACTGCGGTTTGTGAGTTTTGGAACATTCAGCAATCCACCAAGGGGAAGAGATATTTTTAGAATGCAAGCATCCACTGCATTGATGTCATCTTTCATCATACCATGTGTTACTTCAACAAGTTGGGAGGAAATCTGAACGATGATAAGTACAAAAATGTCTGGTAGTAATATTAAAAGTAGAAAAGTAATCACTATTATGAAGATCATCAGCAAACTGAAAGGTGTAGGGGAACATAAAGTTAAATCAATGTCCGTGTAGGTACATGAAAGTGATTCAGTAGACAGAGATTATGATCAAGGATGACGCCCTCAGGCTATTGCGTAAGGACTACCCAACAGTACAGTATGACCATTAAAATCTCCCAACATAATAAATGGCACCAAATTAATCAGTTTATGAGATGGGATCATGCGGGTGTAAATATACGGAATAGATTGCAATGGAGATGTTAAGGTGAATTGGATACGGCAACAACCTGTCTGTAATGAGATTGACAATGAAAGGCGAAAGGTCAGTTGAGAGGAAATATGATGAGGTTCAAAGTGCTGCACCACCTTATGTTAAATTATCATCTATGAAACCATTTCTTAATATCTCTGAGATTTTATTTATAACATGTACTACGACAATTTCAAGAGATAATGGACATTGCAATTAGTTTAGGTTTTGATTAAAATGAGGTCATCAAAAATCAACTCGTCATGGATGGATGTAATGCCACAGCATCCTTCTTCTCTGTAAAACATCAGAAACGGATGGATGAGAAATTTCAAGATCTTTTTCATGATGCCAGGCTTTTAACTGAGAGACATTACGTCTGGATCACCAATAAGTCCCGCTTGCGATATTATACCATGAAAGATATTTGAGTGTAAATGAGCATTTTTTTTTTACAGTAAGAGCTTTCTTTTTGGATGATGCTTGTACTAAGAGATCGCCGGAACTAAAATTTCTCACAGAGGCTTCTTTTCCCAGAAGAGCTCAAAGAAATTCTCCGATTTAACTTTTTGAAACCACTCATTTTGGACGAAAATATTTACACACACACTTGTAAATTTAAAATGTAAATATCTATTCTCTGGTGGTTGTAGCAGACAAACCTCAATTTTCTCATTAAACATTTTGTGTGCTACTTTTAATACCAACCTTTTTAAAGTTTTACGTCTAACAATTAGATATCTGTTGCACATTAATTGTTCAATACATAGGTGCACATTAAAGTTACTGTAACCCGAATGTTTACTATTTAATATTTTTAAAAATATTATTAATAACAATTAAGTATTTTTAAAAATCTACTTCTTATTTTAATTTGTAATTCAATACTTTTGTTTTGTACAACTTGGTAAAAATCTGGCAGTAATATTTAAAGTTCCATCAAACATAAAAGAGTCCTACATAAAATTTTGATAAAGTTGCGGCCCGCCATTTGATTTGTGTTTTTAATTGTGGCCCCTGGCCTCATAAAAGTTGTAAACCCCTGATCTATAGCCACCGAAAAATAAGGCCGTTGAGATGACCAAGGTCTTTTAGTGACGTCACATACAGTGGTGATTAACTGATATGCGATTAGCCGCCAATTTCAAATACTTGTTCTTTATTGAATAGCAGTCTCGTTTATCCGTCGGATATGTCGTTTTAAACCAAAATTTATATATGTTGCATTATTTTACAGCTTTTAACAATGCCATATGCGTGTGTAGTGCTAAGATGTAAAGGGAACTACAAAAATGAGCCTAAAGTATTATCTGTATTTCGGTTTCCGAAAAGGGAGGAAATGAAACAAAAATTGATAAACGTTAATTCCATCAAACGAGACAGTTATTAAATAACTGTTAATAGTCAAGTAAGTGTTATTTATCTTTTATGTTTTAATATTCCATCTTTTGCAAACTTTAAAATAAGCTTTTTAATTAGACTATGAAATAATCTAATTAATAATTTGAGAATTAAATTGTAGGTATTGTTTATAATTAGCGAACATTACAATATAAAACTAGCAAAACATTCGTACTTTAGCAAAACTATTAGACATGAAATAAAACAAATTTAAACATTGTCGTGATTAAATATATATATAAACAAATATCAGATGTTATTAAAGAGTTAACATTTTTATCATTTAAAAAAACTAAAAAAGCTTCAGTTATATTTTTTAAAGAAAGAAAAATTAATAACAATGTTGATTGGCATTTGAAGCTTATTTTTTCTTAACGTTGGCAGCATCATGCATACGATCATATGAGTAAAATTTCATAAATATTCATACGTGAAAGCTAAAAAAAATCCGATACATTAAATTATATTAATAAAAAAGGAAGTTAATTCATTATTAGCCATTTTAATTTTTGTACTTTATTATTTAAAAGAATATTAATGAAACTGTTGTTCGTGCTTCATATGGTATGAATCTTTCGAATACAAATAAATTGTTTTTGTGTTATCTTATGCTGATGCCTTAAATAATTTTTCACTACTTTATAATTTGTTATTAAATATTGTAATATAATTTTAATGCGTCACATTAACCAAAGATTGTGAAAAGTGTTGAAAAATAATTTATTGCTTGAATAAAATTTTCAAATGACACTCTGAAAAATATATTTATCTTTCTGTCTACAATTTTTATAACTTTTTGTGCGTTTTTTGACAAAAAAGCAATAATTTTTAAAGCAAAAACGAAAATTTTTTCACGTGTATGCTTTTTTGGTGTTTGCATGTTATTTGAATCTGAGTTCTGTTTAAGTAACAATTTTTTTTAGAATCAGCCTAATATACTTCATAAAATAGTGCGTTTAATAAGTGCTAAGGATAAATAAATTTTGAGTTTGCTCCAGATTAAATGTGTTGTTCTCATTTTTATGTTTATTTTATAAGTCTGGAAGAGTATATGTAAACAAGCTTTAAAACAATAATATATAAGTTTATACACATGTATACATATTCATTGAAATATATATTATATAAAATATGTTAATTAACACTAGATTGCCCAAAGAAGTAATTTTGACTGCTTTTTAATTTCAATTAGAAAAACAATGATGACACAATTTCTTAGAATTTTGTGACTTTTTTCACAGCATATTTTTTTTACTGTTAATATTTTTAAATAACTTGTTATATAACTAAAAATAATATCACAAATTAATTTTAAACATATTTCTTTATACATTAGTTATTCTTTCACAATGCAGTCATTTTGACTGCTTTTAGGCAATATAGGTATTTCAGTCTTTCTAGTGTTAATGAGATGTATCTTATTGAGTAGCAGGGAAAATTATTTTAAATGCTTTTCTATTTTTCTATCGTAATTTTCTTTTTTTTTTAAAAATTACGATTTAACAAAACCTTGTAGACAATTTCAGATGCAGTTCATAAGAAACATTAAATATTTTCTTGCCCTTTTCAGTGAGTAAATTTTTTTAATTATCGAACAATTTCTGCTCAAAATAATACTATATTATACTTAAAATTTTCAAGAGGAATCTCTATTTTGGGATATTTTTTTTAACAAATCTTATAAGAAAGATTGTCATCAATAAATTTATTATATGTTAGAAAAACATAAGATTTGAAAATACTACTTCAAATTTTTACAATCTTAATGATCAAAATACTTTGCTAAATTACTTATAATTTAATTATTACTTAGCTAAATTATTTTGTGCTATTTAAATATTATATGCGTTGTTTATTTGTAAATAATTGCAGTATTTATGTTTATATTATTTCCGCTTGGAATTTAAATGTATATCATAGGATTCTGAAAGAATTGTTTAGAAAGTATTTTAAAATAAAAATTTTATGTGTCAATAAAATTATATCTTTTCCTTTTCTGCATTAATATAAAACCTTTTCTGCATTAATATAACATTTTTCTATTTATCTCGTATTTGTTGACTTTAGGGTTGGCAGGTTTTTGACATGTGACAGTTTTTGACGGTTTAAACCGTCACGTCAAAAACCTCACTGTCAAAAACCTATATTTATATGTGAAATTTAATTAATACATAAAATTTATATATTTTTTTATAAAGGATAGTGTTTCTAAATATGTTCTAGAAAAAATAAATTTAAAATTTTGAAGAAACACTTATATTTTGAATAGTAACCAAAATCTTGTACTTTTGAAAGCTCACATCTTTTGTAATATTATGTATTCATTTTCATGTGTTATTGAAAATCTGCAGTGATATTATTAAGAAATTTATTTATAACCAAATTTAGTGTATAGTATAGATTATACTAAAAATTAGACATTTTTAAAGATAAACATTAGCAGTTTTGTACATTAGACATCTTCTTTTAAAGAAAAATCTTTTTAATATTCTTTTAAATCTTCTTAATAATCTTTTTAACATAAGACAATACAAATTTAAGTGCTTTCTGTTAAATACACAGAGTAGTTAGTGTCGATTTACAGTATATTCAGCCTATTCATTTACTATGCTGAAAATTTAGTTTATCCAAATACTTGTGAATTTCATTTTGCTGAATACTATATAGTTTTGTTGAATATCTAAATATTCAGCTGTTGAATAATTACTTCTTGCTTTCAAGATATGCATTATTTGTATTCTTAATACAAGTGGAGAAAAAAAAATTAAGAGATAAAAATTGTTTTAAAATGATAAGTGTAATAATTATAAATAAATATAATAAACAATATGAATTATATTTATCATTATTCATAAATATAACTACTTTTAAATTCAAATTAACATACTGGATAATAAAGATATTCGGTATAACATTAAAATTTTTTTTCATACACTTGTATCAAGTTTGTATTTATACAACATAACTTGTAAGTTCCTTATAAATATTAGTTATATGTTCCTTATATGTCAAAAATGCATAGTAATAAACTTTTAATTTTCTTAAGTATCAAAAAAAAAATTTTTTTTTTAAATATAAATATTTAAACAATTTTTGTGCAAAATTTTTCTGCACATGCATTTGAATATAAATTTCTGAGATTTTAAATCTGTTATTTTACTTTAATTTTAATTAAAAAATATTTTAAAACCTGCTGATTACCTATAGTATAATTAAATTTCAATATAATGCATGGCAACTGTTGGTAGTTTTGAAGTTTATATATTTTCTTGGCAAACTTCAGTTTTTGACATTTTTGACGGTTTAAACCAGTATTATACCCTTGTCATGTCAAAAACCACTTTTTGACGTCAAAAACCCAACCCTGGTTGACTTATTGAAATATATCATTTCTTATTTTGAAATATATGATTAAATCTAATATTTGATTACTAAGGCCCGGATTTTGATTACTTTCAGACAAGAGACGCTCGTTTACATTTCAAATTATCAAAAAACATTTAATAATCCAATGTAATTCTGATATTTAGTAATATTCTGAAATGGAAGTTGTTATATCCATTAAAGTTTCTATACAAAATAAAAATATTTTGGTGTCAATATATTTTTCTTTTTTTGTTATTTTAGGATATAAAACATATTTTTTAAACTTTAATGAACGTACAACAAGTATTGCATTGTTTTATATTTTTTAAATGACTCATAATAATTTTAAAGAGCAAAACATTTGCTTAATTCAATATTTTTACTTTATTTAAGGCATTTGAGCAATTTTTGCGTTTTTTAAGGGCATTTTTTGCCCTTTTTAAGGGCATTTGTTGCACTTTTTAAGGACATTAGTTGAGATTTTTTAGGTCATCAAAATCCGGGCTCTATTGATTACATATAAGAAAATAATAAATTATATAGTTAAATTAGGTTTATTCTTTTGATATTAAAAATAGTTACGATGAATCAGGATTTAAAATTAAAAGAAAAAAATTCTTATTAAATCATTTTCTATCATAAAATACATATAAAATTGCTTCATGAAAAGCATCAAACAGTTCTACTTGTTCATTTTAGTGAGTTATAATGTGATAAATAACATTGAATTAGTCTAATAAAAAACTAAAAAATACCACTTAAAAAATTTTTTAAGTGCTATTAAATTAGCTAAAGCAAAAATATTTCACGTCGCTCAAAAGTTTGAACTATTTATTATAGTTTTCTCTTAATACAAATCTGAATACCGCGTTATCCTATGGTTCGCTAGCTAGATGACGTCACAATCTACTGAGAGTCCTTGACTCTCGGTGGCTGTTATGGATAATCGAACAGACGAAAAGCCCTCACCAGTTAGTCCCTGGGTGAGGGAAATGAGAAAAGGAAAAAAGCAAGTAGAGAAGGGGGAGGAAAGGTCCTCCTGATTCCCAGTGTTTACCTAAGAAAATAAGCCCCCTAAGAGTGTCAGCACCTACAGATATTATTTATACCCTGAAACAAGGATAAAGTATCTATTATTTTTAATGAGATGCTATTATTAGCAGTGCTTTATATTTTTGGAAAATTGACTGCCTAGAGTAAGGCTCTAGTTTAGATTAAGTGAAAAAACAAACAAACTTAAATAAGTCGGGTGTATTCTATGAAAAGAACAGTCAATACAAGACAACTTAATCACAACAGATATTTATTTTGATAACATGGATAATAAATATTTTTTTTTAACCATATGTATACTTTATATATGTATATATATTATGTGTATATATAATAATCTCTGTGTTGTTTTTACAATGCAAATAGTTCGACAAATTGTTTTGGAAATTTTATCACAAGGGTTTTCAACTGTGCAACATTAAATAAGCAGTTTTTATACACAGTTGGCAGCATCATGCAGTTAGTGAGCGTACAAGTACAAAAAATTACAATGCATTTACGTAAGAACAGCAGTGGCAACTACATGAAGCTATGAACATACAATGCACTACTGAGAGATATTTCAAAAGGTATGAATACACATTTCCCTCCCCTAATGATTTCTTCTTAAGATGTATAGGTGTTAATACTATAATAATAAACTATACGGCTTTTTTGTTAGCACCTTCTGACTTATGTATAATACAGAATAAAAAAAATGTACAAAAATATGCAAAGAAAAACTGTATACCATCTTAATATAAAATCTGAATCCTCTCATTGTTAATTAATTACCAAAACCTTACGTGGCATCCACATTTGTGTATGGAAGTATAAAGTGGACATCAAATGAAAGTTGATCTATATTGTATATGTAACTATTTATAATAAAGTTATGAAACTTATAATGTTTCTAAAAAATGCTAAGCCTAAAGAAAGACATTTAATAACAAATTGTCATTTTTACTTCTTATTAGATTTTTTGTTCAATTTTTACTAAAGTTTAGTTTACAAACCTAGGAGAATTTTTTTTTTTTTTTAAAAATAGCTTTGAATAAAATTTGGTTAATTATAAAAAAAAAAAAAATAACCGATTTTTTTAAATAAACAAAAACAGATAAAAGTAAACAAATAAATAATAGCAATAAAAATTCATCTAATGTCTAGCCATCATGAGATGAATTTGACAGGCAGCTCATTTTGTGACAGCCATAGAGAGAAAAAAAAATTCTAGATCTTCAACGAATTAAGAAGCATTCTATAAATCATAACTTCCTATGAGTAAATTACTGGCATAAATTGCTATAAATAGCTGACACTTGGAACAAAAAGAGAACGTTAAAATTTTAAACTGATCATCATTTTGGGAAATTTTTTAGTTTAAAAAACTGTTTTAGCACAAAATAAAGTTTTTTTGTTGTTGTTTTCTTCAAATTTTTTTTTTAAAAACTTAAACACCAACAAAATCAGAAACATGAACATCTTGAATTCCTTTTGATCTAATTATCGGATTTTCACACATCAAGTTTCATATTTAATGGTAGAAGATACCCATACTAGGAAGAAGAAACTACTGTTTCGAAAAATCAGTTATACAAAAAAATACTTTTGCCAAATAAAGATTACTCATATTTCTATAGTCATAGATTTAACATCCTTAAAAATAGTAGTACTGGTAATCACAACTTAAAAATATAATAAAAAATGCAAAATCAGGTGTGTTTTGGCTAGATTTATAAACCAAGTTTAAATCCAGAGAACTTGTTTAAAAACTTTAAACGTAATGCAAACTATTAGGTGGAAATCTAAAATTTAGTTAACAATTCATAATAATTTTAAAAAACTATTATCAATTTAAAAAATAAATAATTTTCATAAAATATGTATTTTTAAGTTTTTTTAAACTACTCATAAGATTTCTTACACATTATGCATTTTTTAATTTAAATTTAGATCATAAGTTATTTAAGGGACTATTACTTTTCCTTCCACAAAAGCTTATTTACATTAATTTTAACAGTTAATGTAACCTATTTACTTTAACAGTGAATTGTTACTACCAGGGCCAGATTAACCTATAGGCACACTAGGCACGTGCCTAGGGCCCACGAAAAATTTGGAAGAAAAAAATTTGTTGACAAAAATAATTTAGCTTTAAAAACAACAAGTGTATTTTGCACAAAATTATGAAGATACAAATAAAAATATAATATTTTTCGGTAATAAATTATTTTGCAGAATCTTATGATCTAATATATTACTTTTTTGTGATTTTTGGATTCAACGAAATCTTGTATTATGCTGTCGAATTCCAAACTATGTAAAATGTCGTATTCAATAGACATATTGTAAATTAATGTAATTTATAAATTAAAATACATATTAATAAAAATGTAAAAAAAAAATATGTAAGAAAATTTTAGCATATATTTTGAAAAGAGGGGAGGAGTGGGGGAAGGAGGGGAGGGCGCAAAAACGGCTATGCCTAGGGCCTACGAAAGGTATAATCCGGCTCTGGTTACTGCACATTATCTTTTTATCAAGAGAAAAAAATAGAACATAGCTTTTGAAATATCTCATTTTAAAAAATAAGGGACAATACTAAGAAACTTTCTAATAATGGTCACCAAAAATTTCTGTGAAATTTGTACACATACATATAAGTAGCATAATTTATTTCAGAAAATATTCATGATTGTTGGTATATAAATGAAAGCTGTCTTCCACTGATGTTCAATAAATGTTATATATAAAAAAGAGAACTGAAAAATAATTACACTTCAAGAAGCAGGTTATCATAGAAACACATTGAAAACATTCTACCACAGTTCAAAGAGATCGAAGATGAGATCCTCAAGGATAAAATTAAATAAAATCAATTTTTTTAAAAAACTAAAATTTACGTTAAATTCTTGGTTTTGAACCAAAGATTTGGTATTCAGATAACTATTAATAAAATTTTGGAATTCAGGTACTAGATTAGACGAATTATTAATAGATTCTAGAACTAAATTACTAGTACATTACTAAACTCTATTAAACATTTCAGATAATTGGATAAACTAATCAAAAATTTAGAACTCAGATGAATATTTACAGAATTTAAATGATTATCGGAGTATAAATTAAATTTTATAGGATATTTTAAAATCAAAAATTTAGAAATCAGATAAATGCTGATAGTGAACTTAAATGAGTACTAAACTCTATAAATCAGATGAATATAATCTTTGGATAGGAGAAGGATTACATTAATACACTGCTTTTCTTATCACAAGATACGAAGTGAATAGAATCAGGAACGATAATAGCTATAAATCTGATTTTCATAAAATCACTGTTGAATCTCAGCACCATAAGAATCAAAGATTACAAAAATAGATTCCAGTCATTAAAAGTATCCTAAGTCTGTCTACACTAAAATAAAAAGTTTTACAGTAATTTCACTTATTATTTTAAATTTAGTGGAGAAAATAATGAAGCTGCTTCGACGATTTAAATGTGTCTCACAATCTTCATTTGCAGACATGGACCTTTGGAGCAATTAAGGGAAAACACAAATTTAACCTACTTTACAAATTTTTTCAACAATCAAATCATAATCATTTTATTAATTAAAACTCTCTTTTAGATTTTATTATGATTAATTTTATAATATAAAAAAGTCCGGTCATTATGTGGAGAAACTCATATGAGTTTTGAATTAATATTTTACTTGCTCTTGATGACTAAAATTTGATTTAAATAATTTATAATATAAAAGAGAAATATCACACTAGAATTTTATTATCTGAAAAAAAAAAAACCCAATCAAACAAGAGTTTTGCAATTGAAAAAAGTGTCAATTTATTATTCAGATTTTATTTTTTATTTTTAAAAAGGTTTCGTATGAAAGAATTTGTACCAGATAGTACAATTTCTTAGCCATCATAATTCACAATTGCAGGACTATTAGATTCCGTGTTATTAAGTTTTGCTATCAATAAACCAAACAAGTATTTTAATAAGATTTTTTTTTCGGTTAAAAAATGATTGTCAAATTTGAATCAGTCGAAACATAACAATTATAATTTCAATGATTTCTGTGATTAGAATTGATAATATTTAGATTGATTGTTGCTATGATATAAAAGTTTTAGGCATATATTAATCATTTTGTTTTACTCATGCTATAAACCGATTCTATGAGCTCTGCTTTTATATCTATTTAATAATTATAAGATTCAGTGCTATGTATGCTAAAGTAGAGCAAAACATGCATTTGTTGAAGCAATGTATACAGAAAGCAACATTTAAAACAATACTGTCCAGGGCTCAAAATTAACGGTGGTCCGTGACCACTAAAATCGGAGTCGGACCAGCATAAAATAATAAACAGTGGTCCGCCGCAGCCGATCTCCGTTAATCTATTCTCGCAGCCGATCTATTCTCGATCTTACGAAACTTAAACGATCTTACTTAAAACTATTTTAGAGCTTATTCACAATTTTTTTAAAATTTTTTTATAGAAAATTAATATTAATAAAAAAAATTGCGATTTAAATCAAAAATTTATGATTTTTTTAAAAAAAAAATCATGATTTTTTCAATCAAAAATTTTAAATTTTTTTTTTATTTGCAGCTAATAGGAACGCGTAGACGGACCAGTAAAGTTTTGTGCGGACTAGTAAAATGTTTTAGTTACTGGTCCTATGGACCAGTAATTTTTTTTTTAAATTTCTACCCCTGCTGTCAAACCCCGATATCACGACTTTTTTGAAATCACAAAAATATTAAATCATTACGCATTTCCTATGCTACTAACTTCTTTTAGTCTAATACATTTCTCGGAACCCTTGATTTCAAAAAATATTTTTTATTACCAAAATTTTCTTTAAAAATAATTTTATGAATCATTTCTTTAAACCCTAATAAGAAAGAGATTGAGAAGTTGCCTGTATTACCCATTCAATAAAGAATGTTGTAGGATACATGATAAGAATACTCATTCTTAAGACTGGAAAGAATCGGAAATATTAAAAGAGGTTACAAAAATCAAGAGAATTATCAGAAGAAGAAAATGAGGAATCAGGCACTCACTTCTGCAAAGCATGAAATCAATAGAAAAAAATAAAAGGTAATATAATTTGAAATAAATTTTTTTAAAAAAGTAAATACATGTTATACAACTTTTAAAATGGCGGCACAGTTATTATTTGAACTGAATTGTTATAAGAATTTTCAATATTCAATTAAAATATTTTATTTTCAATATCACGAAGTTTTCAATCTCTCTATTTGTAATATCAAGATTTAACAGCATCGTGTTTCAAAAGTTGGTTAAGTTTTAAAACAAGATATTGAGATAAACGCTTTCATAGCTAGAAGTTCCTACAACTGGTGATTCATGTGAATAACAAGTATTCAGAGAACGCACTATGTTGATCTTTTCCTCTACTGCTTAAAGAGTAAATTATTTATTGATACATTACTGCAATTATATAGATTGATTAACTAAATAATTCCTTGATAAGAACAGCATTAGATTCGAACACAAGTATATGGCTGATTAACTGTACGGAGCTAAGCATAGGTGATACTCGAAGTCAAAGGGGATTTCGCGGTTACTGCTTCGAATTTATTTTCACATTTAAGCTTAAAAAATATTCCATCTTATACTGCAATTAAACTTTTTAGAATCTGCCCACCATTCAATCCATTTAACTATAGCTGAAAACACTCAAAACAGGGCATTATTTATGTCTTGATATTCATGACTGTTTAGAATATATAAAATTCTTATGAATTGCAAAATCTCAGTAAAAAACTTTCTAGAATTCCTACAACCCCTCCCTCCTCACAACTACACCCATAAAACTTTAGAATATCTTCACGCAAACATAACATAAACAGAGGATACATCAAGATTCCATTCCGGATATAGAAACTTGTTACTATTACATTTCAAAATCAATAGAGGTACCTTTTAGAAAGGGTACTTTGGTTTGAAATACTGCATATGGGTTACATCTATTTCTTAAAAAAAATTATAAAATTACTTAAAGCACTCAAGCTTCATTACGATGACGTAAAATGATCTCGTTGTTTAAAACAAACATGTCAATCAAAATAAACTCCCATCCATTACAGGATCTCAATAGCAAATCAAATGAAACATAAATAAAGAGAAGTATTTAATTAGAGATCAATGAAAGCATTTTGACAACCATACAAATGCCAATATACTTTAAAATTAAGAGCTTTTCAGCATGACTTAAATATGAGCAATTTAATCGTAAAATAAATAAATTTATTCTGCAGCTTTGAGCCACAACAACCTTTCGAAATAATATTAGACTAGAAATTAGGAATGAAATAAAACATTATTTGACCATGCTCGTGGGGCAAGAAAAAAGTTTTTCCCCCTTATACAGTAGGCAGCCTGTAATCTGGCCTAGTAATTACCAGTACATTAAAAAAAAAAGAGGAAAAATGGAAGTGACCATTTGTTATTGTGGGAAAGAAAGGAGGAAAAAATTAGGTACATTTGTCATAAATTGTCTCATTTTTGTTATTTATTAATAAACGTGAGTACTTTTGCATTTATCTTAAAACGTTTATGCTACTATTAAAAATAATAAATCAAATGTTAAATTCAATATTAAATATGCGTTTTTAATTGTATGGGAGAAGAAAATTGTCCTATCTAGCCATATGTCACTCTAGACTGGATAGTCAGGAGCACATGTAGTATATGGGAGAGTGAGACTGGCAAAATGAGTTCTATCAAAGAGAGTTACATTCTAATAGGTAAGAAATAAAAAGCTGCTATATTGGTGTATTATTGTTGTTCATTGTGTCAACTCTCAAATGTTTTTTTTATTTTTAAATATCCTAAAATATTGGTTATAAAAAAATTATTTTTACCCCAGCCTATAATATGCTTACTAAGGAATTCATACTCCAAAGAGTAATAAGGATTGAGTCCAGTAGAAGCATGGTTCTGCTTTCTTTTAATAACCTCTCCTCTTGACAGAAGATCAAGTACAGCAAGATGGGGTACAACCAGTTACCCTATGCCCAGGTACCATGCCAGGTACTATACGTAGGTAATATCTTCTTGTAAAGTCAATTTAGAATATCAGGATGAAGAAAAGAAAAAAGAATATTAAAAAAATTTGCTATCAAGTAAGAGAATGTTGCTTTGCAATGACTTAAAAAAAAAGGGAATTGTGTGAAAAACCAATGTAACAAAACAGTTTAATAAATAAAATAAAAAACCAAGTCCTTGATTGATGGTTATTCCTATGAAGAGGATAAAAACACATCAGATGCTGATTGTTCATATTGTAATGATGTCATTTCTAAATTAAAAAAAAGAAGAGAAAGTTGTGGAAAGTGTTTTTGCTGGGCCAATGGAAGCTGAAGTGGAGATAAGAAGAAAATAATTACTTCCTTATAAAAAATAATTACATGAAATTTTATAAAATAACACTTTTTGTAAGTTCAATATGATTTAGGCACAGGAAAATAAAAATCACAAGTTAGGTTTTAATAATGACAGCAACCTTTAAAAATTTAGAGTTTGGTTTTCAGCTTTTTAGTGCATTCATTTTTTTTAAAAATCAAAATTTCAATGAAACAAAGTCTACACTTATAATTAATTACTATTAATATATTTCAGTGCTAGTTATAGTCTACACTTATAACACTGAAATATATTAATAGGTATTCAATTTGATTGAAACATATTTGTAAGAAATCAATACATTAAGTTTTAGTTGACTTTGAAATATACAAGCATACAAAAGTTTTATTAGGCAAATATACCACACTTTAAAAGCATATTTGTTTCAACAAATATATTAAGAAAAATATGTAAAAAGTGCAATTAAATTTAAAAAAAGAAAAAAGAATTAATATTGAATATCACAGCTAATTTGACAAAATTTTTCTGCTTTAAACCTTTAAAGCGTTTTGAGAATTTCTTACCATAAGAATATTAGAAAATAGAGACTTATATATATATATATTCCTTTTAAAATGCAATTTTCTAGCACATTTTTATTTATTTTATGTCAAGAAACAGGAGAATACCTGTCAAATAAAACAAATTTGATGTAGTAAAATCTTGATGAACATAATCAACAAGAACTGAATTTACTTTATAACCTAAACATTATTATAAAAATCTTAAGTATGAAACATTTTAGAATAAATTACTAAAATTTGTTTATTTATAAAATAAATACAGTCTCCCCTCTTTAGAACGACCCCTATTGCAGCATTATAATGACCAATACAAAAAGTTTCATTTGCTGTTTTATAGATGAAATGTCATTTTAACGTCCTTTTAGAATGTTCGAACAAAGCCATTTATTTGAACAATTAATCAAAATTTAGTTTCATTTACAATAAAATGTCTTCAAAAACAAATACATTTTTACACTTTCAAAACAAAATGCTTTAATTTGATTTCAAAAAAATTATTCCTCTGACGCTACTAATTCTAAATGGTTGTAATCTTTCGTTTTAAAATTAGGGAAATTACTTGATAAACAATTAACTTAATTTAACAATTAATTAACAATTAACTAATTATTGATAAACAAAGAAGCATCTCCAAACAAAAATTGGCATTCATTAAATTTAAAACTTTCTTAACCTAATGTTTGTAAATTTTTTTTCTTCATAGGATACAATGAATTGTAAATTTCAAGAAATGTGTGTGTCTTAGTTGAAATAAAGTTTCTGGAAGCATTTATTAGATATGAGAAACTATTCATGTCATTTTTGTACTTTCACGATAAAGCGACCTTTTAGAATCCTTTTTAGTATGACAAGAGGGGTCATCATATTGAGTGATGACTGTAATCGTATTGTGAAACTAACTTGCTTCAAATTTTCTTATTGGAACTGATCTAATCTAAATAAGCTCTCAAAGTACATTTCAATTTAATCAAGAAACTTGCTTTTAATTCATAAAAAAATAATAGATCACAGAATTTCTAAACTTGCCTAGTGTAAAATGCACATTAATGAGAAACTTTATTCAATAAATGCAATTAATACTATTACTTTAGTGGTAGAATTAGAGTTGCAGAAAGGAAAATTTTAGGTAAAGATACTAAATAAAATTTCTACCACTCAACAAAATACCCATAAAAAATGTATCTCATGCTACTACAAATTCATTATTTATAGATTGCGAGGAATCATTTAAAGATAGATATAAGATTTTTTAAATAAATTTTTTATTTTAGATGTCTTTATCCACTCCTTTTAAAATACTTAATTAAAAAAAACTTGATACTTGTAATCTACAGATTTTGAAAAATGCGACAGAATATACATACTAAAGACAAAAAAGGGTCACCAAATCAAACTTATATCTGACAATCGGGATTATTTAAAATTTTTAAAAAACGTCCCTAATGCTGAATTTATGATATTAAAATTTTACATATTATTTATAGGGTGACAAAAATAACAGGAGGTATTAGGAACATTATTATTAAAAAACAGGGGATTAAACTGCACCAAACATAAGATATGTTTTTGTAATTAAAAGAAAAATAGAGAAAAGTTAGACTTAATTTGATACAAAAAATTTCCAAATATTCTTGAAATTATTACAGGTTCTCTTGATTTTTTCTTATTTTGAAAACTAAAAAAAAATTTATAGTAAAAAATAAAGCAGACAAATTTCTTACACAAAAAGAAAAAAATTTAGCATTTTATAGATTAAAAAATGAAATGAATTTTGAGTTTATTTGTTACAAAAAATTTCTAAATATTTTAAGATGATTATATTATTAGTATTACCTTACATATGATTACATTCATTATTTCTTAATATTAAAACAATTTTTTCTAAACTTAAACAGGGCTTTCAAATTAAATATTTTGTTTTTTTTTGTGGATATTAATTTTTGTTAAAAATATTATTACTACACAAGTTCTTTCCTGTATCACTTTCTTCCATGTGCACTTTTGCTATACTAATCCAGTAGTTTTCTAATAACAAGGTCTAGCTACTGTTATTTTCAGACAACCCTGTTTAATTCAAAACTTTCAGCTGTTGTTTGTTAAATGTATGTATAGGTATTCAAAAAACTGCTATATTGTCCATAAGCCCTGGTTTATGAAATATATTCTGGTATAAATTATCTAAAGTTGGGTAAATACATACCCTGTAATTCATCAATCTATTCATAGACCAGCAATGAATAAGCTCGTATTGGGGCATTTCAGTCTGAAATTACTTTATACACACAACTTTTCTTAAACAGAAAAGAAATGCACAGATTGGAAGATATTCTTTCGAAGACAATGGAAAACTAATTGAGAGGGCCAAATATAAAAACTATCGCATCAGTAGTTGAAAATGGACAAGTTTCATGAAATACAAAAGGAATCAAATAAAAAAAATAACAATTATGTTCCAGGCATATGTAAACAATGCAGGAATAATATACTACAAGAATGGAACACTCACTGTCATCGAGATCTCTAATCTTTTGAAATTTACCTACTTCTACTTATCTATCAACACTTAGAAATAGAGAATTAAATAATTAATAGAAAATGCACAATCAATAGGGATACCAATTTTACAACACAACCAAAAATGAAATATTCTATTGTTTCATTGAAATAGGTTTAATTTAATTTTGACATATATTCTTTGGACAGAGGAACATTCCATTGAAATAAAACACCACAATTAACATTCTATGAATTTTGACTAAATGTGGAACATTCCTCTTAAATAAAACTCAATAAGGAACATTCTACTGAAATTTGATTTAATAAGAAACATTCAGCAAATAATACAATATTTTTTAACTGGTTGTAGAACATCGAAATAAAACTTAACTTTCAATGACATATTTAGGAAAATTTATTTTATTCCCTTAGAAAAATTAAGAACATTAAATTAAAAATTCCAAAATTTGATTCCCTTGACATTGATTTAAACATTAGATGATATTAAACAGATAAACCTAGATGACATTTGATTTAAAATGCTGCTGTACATAGTTATTTTTTTAAAAATTAGTCATTAAAATGAAGCTTAAAACTTCGATTATCAAAGAAAATAAATGTGATTAATCCCTGAAAATTCAATTTTTTTTTAAATCAGTGGAATTAAGACACAGTAATTTTAAGGCTGTCATGAACACATTTAATATAAAATGCTATCTTGATAATATAATTTCGGCAGTATTTGAAATGGAAGTGATTAAATGATGACAGTTTCATCAACAATAATTTCTCAACTTGTGAAAAAAAGTGCTAAAAATAATTTAAAATTAAATATATCATACAGTTGAATAATAAAATATGAAATCATTGGCATCCCTATGTGAGAGTAAACTTTTATAACTTGATATTGAACTGATACATACATACATTTTTAAAACAGTGCTCGAAACAGAAGCAAAGCACGTGCTTTTATAAAAAATCTGTAAAGAGCACAATTTTTTGATTAAAGGAGCAGCTAAAAAGGGAATACAAGAATAATGAATGGATATTATGACTAGTCAAATTCATTTCAGAATAGTATTAATGAATGCATTCAAACACTAAAAGCTTTGCACAAGAACTATGAAATATTTTTCGTTAAAAATTGCTATAACAGCAAATAGATCTGATACGGAAGCATAGATAGATTTTTACTAAGTTCGTTCTCAAATACTCTGTCAATTTATACATAATCAGTTAGCAATTTAAACAAACAAAAATGAAAGGCCTGATTTAGAGTGAAGAGTGGGCTAGGTAAAGAGTATGTAAGGAGCAAGAGATGAGTTTGAGTAAATTTTTGAGCTCTGAGCTCAAAAACTTTAAATCTGAGCACTTGCCAGAACCTATGTTCATTAGAATTTTTTAAATGTATTTGTATCTGCATCATGAAATAGCATCTAAAGCATTTATTTAAATGTAATCTTTAATGAAGGTGCTTAAATGAGTTCTCAGTAAACCAAGTAGTTGATTGTCCTGATTAATCCATATTACTAAGAGTCTATTATAGTGAAAAATTCATTGATATTCTCTGAAGGGCAGACCCTACCTCAGAGCTATTTTTTGTTTTTGTCTAAAAAAAATATAAGCTACAGCTTGAGTGCTCTAATTACAAAACTTAATTCTATTTAACGCTCGCCTTTCAAACTCAAGCAATAATTCTTTAATTGAGTAGCATTTCAAATTGTCTTATTTAATCATTAAATATGAGTTAATCTAGCTGAGCAATAAATGATTTTATCTGAAAGTCTGGTTCTGACTCATCTTATTTTTAACCTTGAGACAATAAATTCATTTTTTTTCTAAACATAAGTTATTTAATATATAAATAAATTATCTGAAGTGGAAGTCAGGCACAGACTAAGTCAAGTTCATCGTATTCACAACCCTAACACAATCAATATTTCACCATTCATATATTTTTTGTAAATAAATAAATTTTATAGAAAAGTCTCACCCTAAACTCAATGATCAGGCCTTGCAGAAGTGGAATTCTTAACCAAAGACCACCTGATAGTCTTGCTAACATTTAATAACAAGATATATAAATAAGTATGAAACAGAGTTAGAAAAAATTGACAGCTAAAAACAAATACAAAAATAGAAAGAAAATGTGCTACAGGAAAATTAAACTTAAAAAGAAGCTTATTTTAAAACATAATAAGTTATAAAAATAATGGTCATCAATAAATTACAAATCTCATAACTAAGTTTCAGTCTTTTTTTTAAAATAAGAAATGATAGAATGTTCTATAATTGACACAGCAATAAGATTATCACAACCTGATTTCTTTCTAAATGGAATTCTTTGGCGAAGTGAGGCTGCAGTCGAATATCTCAGAACAATCACTCCAAATCAATGCCACATCCATTTATTATGGTAATAGTTGCCATACAATTATGCTAATATAAAAGATTTATGGTTATGTCTTCTGCCAAAAAAATAGGATCATTTTGGTAATCAATGCCAAAGATGTATATAGAAATGAGCCCCATCTTACTTAAAATAGTTGTTTTAAAAGTTGTAAAGTATAATGATGCAATAATATGGAAACACTGCTGCTCAGGATTTAAATCAAATGATTTTTTAACTTAGATTTCAGAATAATTATTTAATACTTTTCTAAATTTAAATCTTAAAAAAATATTGCTGAAACTAAGATTTTTCTTTTCTTTCCAGAGTACTGATCATACATTTATAATGGAACTGAATTTGGCAGTTCTACATAGTGGTTTTCTCATTTCCTTTTATTTGGTAAATAATAAGTATGGCTGAACTCTCCATAAGGATAAAAAATTCTAATCAAAACATTTTATACCAAAAAAAAAAAAAAAAAAAGATTTTTGTGAGGAATTCGACTGCAGAGAGTACATTATTAAAATGCAGTTTAATAGAATTTTTTAAAATTTTATTTCACATGCCAGGGAAGACCTCAGATGTTGGAAGTTTTAGTTGGAAGCTTGTTTTTTTGTTGATTAACTCCATATCCAGTCAAATAATAGGTCAGCATCTCTCCCTTTCCTTTGACACTGATATATCCACGACATTCAAGGGGGTAACCATGCTCCTTCAAAATCAGATACATATCATGGGTGACCTGAAACAACATTACTAAGTATTATACTGATATACAATACTGAGTATTATTCAAAAGTTATACATTTCTATAAGGCAACAGCTTAAGATTCAAGTTTGGGTTGTACGTCAAATTTAGAGAACCAAATACAGTGAATACAATTAAAATTTAACAGATGAGATAGCATATCCTTATATAGGGCAACAATAACCTAGTTAAAAAATAATTTTTCACAAACTAGAGAAGAAAAGTAAGAGAAGTAGACTACTCACAGTCGGTGTGGAAAAGAAGTAGAGCAGTGTGGGGAAGGATAATACTGGCACAGTACGCAACATTTCGGACTCGCTGCTTTGCCGCTTCATTCCCTTGCCATTTTGGTCCCTTACTGATTCAGTTCCGATACAAATTTGATTCGTCAATTTGGAGATAGACATTCCATTCAAGTTCTAACTTTTTTATTACAGAATTTATATTTCAATGGCCCTAAATATAACTTTTCTTAGTTTAGAAAATTATTTATTATTTCCAGGGACAGAAAAATCAGGAATTTCAAATACTTATTAAGTATTTAAAAATTATTAAGAATTTATTTACAAGAGATCTCACAATTTTCTGATGAATTAGTGAAAAACTTTTTAAGTTTTAATTTTATCTTTGAATTCAATTATTTATGTAAATACAGTCGGACTTCTATTTAACGAACTTCCATTCTACGAATTTCTCTATTTTACGAATTTTTTCGAGGAACCAAGAGCATTTTGGAAATTTCTTCGTAAAATAACTTCCATACAGCGAAGTGAATTTTCTATTTAACGAACTTTTCATTGAGATCCACTTTCCCTATTTTCAAAAATATTTTGGAACATTTTAAACTTGTTAAAGCAATTAATGGGGGAAATGACCATGAATTAATTTTCGAAGCCACTGCTTTATGAAATGTATTACTGTTTTGTCTAAAAATTATCTTAGAGAAAGCAGTAAATTCCCTTTCCCTTTTTGTTTGCACTTCAAACGAAAAACTCACTTCAAATTAACGGATTTCATCCGTAGCANCTGAGAAATGAACCCAGTAAAGAAACATTTGTTCCTTCACTGGTTTTACATAATGTTTTGCTCTATTCTTGCTTTCCATGCAGATTTCTTTTATGGTTAAGATTTATATGATAAATAGTAGATACTAGTTTACAAGATAAAAGTGTATCAATTGTTATTTTAATTATGTCTAGTGTTTAAGAATTTAAAACCTGTTTTGTGTTGCTTAAGTATTTTAAAAGGAGATTTTCTATTTAACGAATTTTCCATATAACGAGCTTATTATTGGTATTTAGTGATTTTGTTAAATAGAGGTCCGACTGTATTTTAATAATTATGCAATAATGTATTACAAGTGTAAAGTTTGGTAAGCAAATAAATGAATGAATAAGGATTTCTGTGCTTACTAATTCCACGCAATACAATTTGAGAAAGCTTTTCAAATAATTTCTACCTTGAAAAAAAAAGAAAAAAAAAAAAAGAAGAAAATGTTTGAAAAGAGGCTAAAGGTTAGGCAAAAATTTATAAAATAGAAATAAGAATCATTACAAGGAATGTTTTAGATATTTAGAGTTTTTTTTCTTCAAATTTCAATATCTAGATGAAAAAAAAAAACACAGAAATGGCAAGGGAAGGAACATTAAGTGGGCCGGAACCCCTTGTCTCGTACTGGCCCTCAAGTAGATTAAGATGCCTTGAGACAAATGAATTAGCTATAATGCTGGTAGAAGAGGAAGGCAACTTTCTATGGCACTTAATTCCCTAAGTATTTTCAATTTTTGCTTTCCAGAAAATCAGTCAATGTATAATACTTTTAATCAATTCTTTATTTACACTTAGTTTGTAGCCTTAACCCTCTGAGCATTCAATGATGGTTTCGCTTTCAACAGGAACGAATGACTCTTAATTTTTTTATTTTTTATGGACTGATAACATAGATAGTGAAAGAGATTGTACCCTTTTGTTCAAAACATAAAACACCAAAATGAGGATTTTTAGCCATGACATCTTTAATTTGCACCTAGCTGCATATAAGCAACAGTTGTTTAGTTGGCTGTCAGCAAAGCCAACTCGAGAGAAAGGAGACCTGCGGCAATTGCGTGAAGAGCTTTGAAGCTTTTTTTCCCCCAATAAATTTCTGTAATTATTTATGTTCTATTACATTATTTTAGATAGGTACTTTTTTTCAGGTTTAAATATATTTTTTGTAATTTAGTAAAACATGACTGCAGAATTTTAGAATGCCAAAACACTGTTTCATTCTTCAGTGATATCATTCGTAAGAATTAAATAAAAAATAGAAAGAAAAAAAATTTTATGTGAAAGAATAGTTTTAGGTAATATATTTTTAGTAGTTGGATTTCTTATTAAATCCTTATTCTTCTTTAGGCCATTAATATAATGGGGCTCCTAAAGACGAGGACTTATACAATATACAATGGAAGGGGCCAGGAAAACTTAAAGCCAAAAAATAAAAGAAATATATTATGTGGATAGGGTAAATGGGACATTTGGGTCAAGCATTTTTATAACACTCGAAAGCTCCATGTCAGTAAAACTCAAAAGAATTTTTTTAATAAAAAACTTTTGATTTTTTTTTATTAAAATTTTTTTTTCGGCATTGAAAATTCAAAAACTCTGCTTTATATTTTATTTACAGCGATAAATGCAGTAATAGGTCTTATGTAGGACATTTAAAGGCAGTATTTTTTACATTTTTGTTCATAGAAATCAAATTAAAAAAAAATTTAAACATTATCATATTATTATTAAAGCAGGGCTCTTAAGCTCTTTTTACTTACAAGAGGCTCAAGTCTGACATATCTTTCAACAATGAACAGAAAATTTAAAAAATGAGTTTAAAAATAATTATAACAGAAAAAAATGCTTGAAGTTGCTCAGTTTCAAAATCAAAATTTGAAAATAAAGAAATAATAACATATAATCAATCACAATAAGTTGAAGAAAATCTAAGGTTTTTTTTAAGAGATTTTCTTAGGTGTGCTGCAAAATGATTTACCTCAGAAGTTTAACTACAGCGCACAGTTAATGGGGGACAGTTTCTGGAAGAACTCAAAATTTGTTGCTGAGTTTCCCCAATCAACAAAATAATTAAATCGAACTCATGACCACAAACTCTCAAACAGCAGACTGGTTTGTTTGATATAAAATCAGCTTAGTTAAATGAATTTTTTTTAAAAATTCACATGAATTTTACAAAGACTTAAAAGAAATGTCTTCAAACGGTCTTTTAAGAGTATTCAGTGATATTTAAAAGCACGTTTTTTAAATAAGCATTACAAGGCAAAAAGAAAGGAGTATTTAAAAAGAATATTAAATACATAATAAGAGCAAAAAATTGGAGACAGCAACTATCACAACTAGAAATTATATACTGATTTTCAATTTCTCTATTTGTTGACTTGCATATTACAAATTCATTGGCTTTTTTTCCCCACCTAATCATTCTCATACTTTATTCCTTAATTACATCAACAATAATAAATTATTCGTAGTTATGT
This sequence comes from Parasteatoda tepidariorum, assembly GCF_043381705.1. Lineage (NCBI taxonomy): Eukaryota > Metazoa > Arthropoda > Arachnida > Araneae > Theridiidae > Parasteatoda > Parasteatoda tepidariorum. Next base: position 1,195,020 of record NC_092213.1, read on the forward strand.
TTATCATAAGTAAATAATATTAAAAAATTAAAAAAAACTGAGTAAAAGTAACTAATTATACATGCAAAAATAAATAAATAAATATTATAAAAAAAACAGCATTAACAAAAACTAACAGTTATTAATAGAATTTGAATTACATTTGTAAAAGTGAACATTCTCTCTGNATTTAATATAGATAAGATTTAATATAACTATATGCTTTAGTGTTTTACATTTAATACAAAGACACAAGCTTGAAAAATGCTTTTAATATATATATATATATATATATTTTACTGAAATACCAATTAATTTGCATATACCACTTGCAAGACTTATAGTTTATAACCCATAGAAAGAAACAAAAATAAATATAAGAGAATAAGTTCTCTCATAATGTAGAGAATAACCCTCAGATACTGTATGATAAATAGAGAAAAGATTTATATAATTAAATAAATATAAATTAATTTTAAATAAAAGATACTTCACTACAATCAGCATAGCATTATGTTTTTCTTATTTAAAATTTTTATTTTAATAAGCAAAATATTGAAAAAAAAAACATTGTTCAATATTTAAAAGAATCGTACCTGAATTTTTCCTAGTTCTCCAGTGCTGTCCATTCTGCTGGCAACGTTTACAGCATTTCCCCAAATGTCATATTGAGGTTTCTTTGCACCAATCACTCCAGCCACAACTGGTCCCACATTCAAACCTGCAAATCAATCACAATAAAGTACCTTTCACAGCTCCCTAACATCAACTGCGAAAAATTAAAACTTTCTATACAGTCATTAATGTTGGTTTTTTGATATTTTAAGCTGGTTTTCAATGTGATAAGTAATAAAAACTAGTTAAAACTATTAACAATGTGGTACTCAGGTAACTACATTACCTTTGGAATTTTTCATAATATATTTAAAATATTTAACATAACTGCAGTAAAATAAAATTTAGTATTCAATATATACTCTTACTCCGATGTTAACAATCTTAGTTTATAATTTTATAAAGCTTCCATCATCATATTTTTGAATAGCATAGGGTAACCTAGATTTAAAATAGATGCTAACAAAATTTATAAACTGTTACTATACACACATATGTTCCCTATCATTGCTCTCAATATAACTTTATTTGTGGCAAAATGTTTTGTCTCCATTCAAGTCTTGCTGATTGAAATTGACTTATGATAATCTTTTGTCAACTTTTTTTACGTTTTAGACTTTTATCCTGTTACTTTACAGGATTCAATAGGGATTACTTTGTGGCTTAACTACCACTACGACTATAAAACATGACATGCTAACTAGATTCAATCTTGAGGTACCTTTTGACAGATGAAGGTTGACATAGTCTATCTTTTCCATATTGGTTACCTTCAGACGTGATACGTTCAGGCCTACTTTAATGGATTGCCCACATTGATCTGCTATTTGTGTCATCGTCCTTCTCTCATTGTTGTTTCTCAGTCTCATCTACTCACAATGGAATCCCGCACACTCGACTGCTAATAGCAACACTACCATACACACAGCAGTGAACTTAATACGGCCCTCACCACAAGCGCTCAAAAATCTGATGAACTTAATACAGCTCTTCCGCAAGTACGGCAACTATTGATATCCTTTCGTCGAATTCTATCCCTGATTAAATTCTGGTGGAGGAGTATTGTGGCGTAACTACCACTATGACTACTAAACATCAATTCACTGACATGTTATCTCAATTCAATCTTGTGGTACCTTTTGATAAACGAAGGTTGGCATGTCGATTTTTACTTTCCCCACAACTTTAAACTTCTCAGGTTCATGAGAACATGGTCAATGGTGACCATTTTTTTGTTTCTTAATTTCAAGTTCAATTGGTGCACTGGTACAATTGCTTGGTATGATGAGAACCAATTAATTTGATGTCCTACTTAATAAGATTCTAAATTTAACAAGGAAAATACAGTCTTTAGTTAGTTATGAACATATTTTTGCAAGCACTTAGTTCACATTTTCTTCGAATTGACAAGATAAATAATTTCAGAAGCATGAAATAATATCAGAAATAATTTTTTCTTAAAATAAAAAAAAAATACACAGTACACTATTAATAATTTAAAATTACATTAACTATTACAGATCTTTTGATACATGTCTATATGTTGAAATATGTTCTGACAACATTCATCAGAGAAGATATCAGTGAAAAAGAGCCCCAAGAAAGAAGACTTCAACATGCAGTAGTTACAGAGTCTCCATAAAATCTAGAACATTTTTTTAAATAACCATATAAAATATAGATGATAAAACATTTAACGTATTAAGGGTTTCATGACGAAAGTTAAATTTTATGAACCTAAATACATTTTCATGATAAAATTTTTTCCAAAATAATAATAAAAATTTTCCTAAATAGATTCACATTCCTACGTACAATGATTAACTTAGGCATGCTGTTTTTTTTTCTAAAAAAAAGGTGTTCTAATTAGAAGTCGAAATTGGAGCTATATGTCTATAATAATTTTTAAATTTCACTTTAGATGCCTGGTTGGTATGATGGGCAATGTCAGGGTTTGATTTCCAGTGATAAGAGTCTGATCTGGTTCTCGACAGAATCCACTCCAATGTAATGCCTAAAGTGGTTTTAAAGTCAGAATTTACACAAAGCTAGCGCATTTGTCAGTGCGGTGCATAAGCTGGGTTATTACTATCATTACTTCCTGGTCTACATTATGGTAGTGTAGAACATCCAGTACTGTTTTTGAATTATCACTAAAAATTTCCAGTTCATTAATGCGACTCTAACGCATTGAGAACAACCAAACTGAATGAGAATAATTTGGAGCCATTTGGGAATTAGTGCTTTAAAGTACGATAATAACGCTATTATTTGAAACAAAAATATTAAATATACAACAAAAATATACATAGCACACTAGCGGTATTATTTTCAAAATTTCAATTTTAAACATTTGCTGCTTAATTAAATAAATATTTAAAATAATTTTACTGATATTAAAAAAAATTATTTAAATAAAAGTAAGAAAACTGATCTAAGTAAAATATATATATATATCTATGCACNTATATATTTATTAGAAACAGATTTTTTATAAAGAAGAAATTATTTTTATTAGCATTCTAGTTAAGTGAAAAGAAATGCACTCACCCACTCTAATCTTGAAGTTATTGAATGAGTGCATGTTGACATAATCCAATTGATCCTTTAATCTCAATGCAAAATCAGCCATTTTAGTAACATGGTTGTAGTTGGTAAGATCAACAGTACTAGAAGTAAGACCAGATGCTGCCATGTATGTGTAACCTGTAGTTTTTATCTTTTCAATGCATGTAAACTGATCTTCTTCTAAAATCTAAAACACAAAATAAGTTTTTAGATTACAATACAGGGTTTGACAAAAAAAAACTTGGACAAAGTTATTGCTTCATAGAAGATAATTATTATCTTTTTAATTTATGATTTCATTTCTTTTTGACTATCATTTCAATTATAATATATTTTATAATATATCTCTTAGTTTACAGATATTTTTTGTGTGGCCTTTTTACAATGTCAAGCAAACGATCTGCCAGCAAGGAAAACGATTGCGCGATATTGTTATTTACACTACCTCTCTGCGAATAGGTTGAAGACTTGTGGCCCATTGCTGAAAATTTCAATAAGCCTTTGCATTGCTTCGAAAACAATTCAATTTATTTATCAGTAAAAGTCTACTCTCATTATTATTTGTTAATTTATGTATTTTTTTATAAAGTTATATTAAAAGATGTTTGTTCAGGTCAGCACACTGAATAATTAAAATGTCTTTGCACTAAATTCAAATCAATTAAATTATTTGAAAACTTTTCAAAGATCTTCTTCATCTAGCTAGTATAGGAGATGGATCTCTTTTTAATTTATCAGTCATCTGTGAGAGATTGCTAAACACTGCAGTTGCATAATCAGACTGTGAATACTCCGATAGAAATTTTTAGTACAAAAGTAACTCTTTCATTAACAAATTTCAACAAAAGGTGAAAATTTTTAAACCTATTTTGGCACTTGCTCTGCATGCTTTCAATTAACGATTCATAAACGTGTGGAAGTATTCACTTTGACCCTATTCAACTTGTGATATTATTTATTTTCTAAATCAGCATTATTTTGTAGACCTTTGCAATTAGTGGTTTCAATATTAAGTAAAAAAAAATTTTTTTATCACAAAATATTTATATTAATTCACTCTTTAAAGGCTTTAAGAAAATTTAAAGGAAGATATTTTATCAAGTTCGTTAAAAGAATAAAATTCAACATAGATGAAGAATTTTTGCCACACATTAAACTAAAACAGAATATCAGCAAACGTCTTCTCTTTTGAAAGTTATTTTCATTGTTTTGGTGAGGGTGTTGTCCATTAGAACCATTTCATAATCAAGTTAAAACTATGATTATTCAATTCGATTCTACTTTATATTGGTTTTGTGCTTTCAAATAAATCAAATTGAATAATGATTTTCAGATGCATTGATTTGTATTTAAAACATCTTTCTTATTGAAATAAAATTCTCCATTACAAATTAGTATTTTAATTAAAAGATGACAATACTCATTCTCAAAAAAGATTAGATAGAAATAGGTTTTATTTTGGCTTTAAATATACCATTCTGAGATGTAATAAATGACTATTTAATAAGTATCTAGTTTGTCCACACTAGCCCCCCCATAGTTTGTCCACTTGTGGGCAAAATCAGCCTTTTATTTAAATGGAAAAAGTAAACAACTTCGTAATTCCAGGTATAAACTAGAATGCAGGTGATCATTCAAATTATTGTTAAAAAGATACTTCAAGACCTAAAAATTACATTAAATATAGTTTTAATTTTATTTTTTAAAACAAATTTATAAGAAATATCAACACTAGCCTCCCTTTTCTACTTATTAAAAAAAATTGCTTCTAAACCACTTATTTTCGCACTCTGTCATAAATAACTTTAACTAAAACTAAGAGGCTATACTATAAATAATAGAGCTTAAGACAAATCTATATTTTTTCTATTTTGGGTCAAAATTTTTAAATCGATAGGCATGCTTTATATTTCTTAAAATTACGCGTATATGTTACAAATAAAACAAGAATGAAAGACAAACATAAAATGCAGGTTTCAACTGGTTTACGAGGGGTCAACCAATCCTTTGTGGGTTGAAATCCGCATAATCACCAACAGTTCTATTTTTAAACTCTTAACTGGGCCAAAATATACACAAAAAAAAGGTCTAAAGAATCCTAGTTGGTTAAAGCTCAATGATCAAAGAGGTATACTTTTGGTAAGATTAACATTATTAACAACAACCCTTTCCTATATATAAAGCCTACGAGTCTTGAAGCATATTAGAAATCCCTACAATAGTTTTTTTTAAGGTTATTGGTATTCTGATGTTTTAAAGTTAACCAGATGCTCAGATTGTTGTTGTTTTCTTTTGGCTCAAACTGGCTTGAATTGATTAGATTGAGTTTTAGTAGGTTAAAATTGAAAATCTCAGAACTTTAACCAATCAAGCAAAGAAGAACCAATCCTCAAACTTTAACTAATTAGAATTAGTAATCTAATTGGTTAACCCAACGTTTATCTCTTATTCTCACCTTATTTATAGATAAATGAAAAAGAATGAGTAACATTTTGAAAACACTAAAAACGATAAGTTTAAAACACGTTACAGTCGTAAAGTATGCAAATATATAACACTTTATTCTACATGAATTCAAATAAAATATTTTTCAAATGGAAACAGCATCCTAATGTTTCTATGCATTTAAAATGCCATTAAAAAAATTAACTGTTTTGTAAGTAAAGGACCTTTCCTTAACCTCTTAAACTATTAATTCTCTTACTAATTCATGGCTGTTGAACCACTAATGCCTTTTTTAATTTAAATTATCATTATTGATGTAAATATAATAGTTAATCTATTTTTAAACTATTGAATTTTTAAATGAATTAAAAGAATTGAGGGACACAACAAAAACCATCTGGTTTATATGAATAGTGAGACAACACTGCTTTCATTTACTTTGTGATTCTTTTTCCTATCTTGTCATATATTTTATATTCTCACTCAGGTAGAGTTGCCATTGCTTTAAAACAAGATAAAAATAAACAGGAAAGAGAGAATAACTTAATTGTTTGGAGTTGGTTTATTATTCAAATTAGTTCTTAACATATCTGAAATTTATTTTGTAAGCACTATAATTATACACTATAAAAGTATTTTATAAACAATTAAAGGGGTCTACAAAATTTTCAAAACAGGTTCTCAAGTAAAATTTTAAAGCATAAAGAATTATTTGTACTACATATTTTATTATACAGTTTTATTATCAGATATTTATGAAATCTATTCATGTCTCAATGAGACTAATTTTAGAAAAATTATTTTTGAGCTCACTTCGTCAAAATCAGCAATGATTTCATTCAAAAGCCTCAAACATTCGACCCCTTCGTTGTTAGCTTCGAGTTCCATATAAAACTCACTAAAGTTAGGAATGGAAGCAAACATGACTGCCACACTTTCACACTGCTCATGATACAAATCCTAAAAAAATCATAATAAATTACATACAACTGTCCTCAAAGAACAATGTTATTTCTAAAAGAATTTAACTTGTACAAAAAATGAATAAAGCTAAAAAACATGAATAGAGCACAAAAATGAACATATAATTTAATTTTTGTGTCCAAAAAGAAGATAGGGTATACTTTGTTACAAATGAATAAAGCTAAAAAACATGAATCGAGCACAAAAAGCATAAAAATGAACATGCTATAGCGTTTTCATTTCCAAAAGGAGGATAAGGTATACTTTGTGCTACAAATGAATAAAGCTAAAAAAATATGAATATAACACAAATAATAGCACAAAAACGAACATACTATAATTTAGTTTTTAAATAAGAATTTTTCTTCGTGTAGAAAACAAAATGTGAATGTTCTGTGTTTCAACACGGGAAAAAGTTGCGGAATCAAAACTATAATATGTTTATTTTTGTACCATTATTTGTATTTTATTCAGTAGCGTCATTTGTCCAGACATGAGAGACGGAAAAGCCTGTAAATATCATAAATTCAAAACATGAATAAATTAATAAAGTAGCGCATGGAACTAAATACACTGCAATGAGCCTCGATCACGGATATTTATCATTACGTGCACAAAGGAATAGAATCGCAACTCTGAGTTAGCTCAGAGCCTCTCTCACTGCAGAATGGCGTCAACTTCTACTGTGTGGCTTCGTGAACATGGTTTGTTTGTGCTAATCTCGCCACACCATAGAAGGGAACCTTTGCGGTAAGCGCAGATACATGCCCACTGATGATTGGATTCACTTCACAGATGATAGTAGGCATTGTTTGATTTGGAGAGAACCCACTATCATTCATCATCTGTGAAAGAGATGCAAGTGTGTAAGATGGTATCTCTTAGAGGATGCATAAACCTACATGTCTTTCAATGTGCTCATGTGCATAGACATGACATCCTTTATGCTGGTGCAATAGGTGATGATTTTGTGCTACAAAACAATACTGCAAAATCACACAGGGCTCACAATCTTCAGCAGGAAGGGATTCAGCGCATCGACTGGACAGCTCGATTACAAGACTCGAACTTTATCGATACTTTAGGAAGATGAGTCTCAACCCTTCTCCTTAAACTTTTGCAACTGCTTTGCAAGAATAATGGATCACACTTCTAACAGAACTAGCAGACCACATATTTGAAAGTTATGTTTTATTGCTGGTAGAGGGGATCACACTTCATACTGAAGGTACTTTTCTACTCAAAACTGACACATATGATTTCATACATAATTTATACATTATTATGTGTACCAAATCATAAAATTCTATGCATAACTTTTTGAGTTACATACATTTTTGGTGATTTTTCTTAATTTATGATAACCAGGATATTATTAAATAAAAGTAACTTGTTATTAAAAAAATTAAGTGTAAAAAACAGTAGGAAAATTGTATTTTTCATTAGTATTAAAATATATCTTATCTATAAAAATGAATCAAAGATACCATAGTTAACACCTCTGTCAGGATAGGCTGATTTAAACCAATGTGGTTTAAACAAAATGGATTCTTTTTAAAAGTTTAATTTTTATTATCTATATAAAATAGTTTTTGTTGGAATAGAACTTAATGCGGAAATATTAAATTTTTTTATAAAAATCTTCAACTTTTAAGTTCAAAAACTAATGGAAATCTGCATTTCTTTTTAAATAAATATAAATACATAATTTTTAAATCTTTATATATTATAGATTTCCCGCAAAAACACCCATAAAAGTAAAACACAACACAAACAAATTCATTTTTGCATTATTTTCAAATGAGTTAAATAATGTAATTATTAAACAAATGAAATAAAAAGTTATAGAAATTTTTCATATCTTTTTTAAGACACATTTGACTTGTTACTATCAAAAGCATAAATTGCAATGATGTGCCTGTCTATAATTAATGCTTCACTTTTTGGTTTATGTTTAAAACCTTTTCTGTTACATTTTTTAAATCAGTGAAAACAAATTCGTATTAAATTATGATTTTATTCTTTTTTGTAATACTTAAAAACTCAATTTTTTTGTATTAAAAAAACAATTTTAACAAAAAATCATTTACAATAATTAATTTTATTTAATGCTGATGTTGATAAGCAAATTGCAGACATATTAGTGGGCTAAAGAAAAAAAATATATATACCCAAACCCAATATATTAGCATCAATAAAAAATTTATTGTATGAGAAAGATCAATAAGATTGTAAAATTTAACTGAGAGATACTCATTTAAAAAGAAAACAAAAAAAAATTTTTAAACTTCAATTATAAAACCATTCTAAAAAGGACTAATTAAAATTAATCGATAGTTATCATATTAAGTCAATTAGAATAACTGAAAAATAATGCTTTTTATCAAGAGACGAACAAAATAATAAATCAACCATAAGAACGTAACATTTATAATCCTTAGCTATTATGTAGATTATCAAATTATCGTAAAATATGAAACAAAACTGCCAGAAAACAAAAAAATTAAAGTAGACAGTGTTTTCACTACAGCGCGAGAATCTCGCATATTTTTTTCTTTTCTCAATTAAAAAATTACCGCGAGAAATTCACGCATTCTATAAATCAATTTCAAAATTCACGAATTTCACGCATTTTGAAAAAAGCTTCGAATTACGCTATTGAGAATAAAATCCGTTTAATTTTTCTTCCTGGATCTTTCATTATTTTCAACATTTGTCCCATTATCTAGCTTCCCTATTTACCAGTATTGTTCAGAACCCTTTCGAACAAAGGAACACAACCCTTTTCAGAACACATTTCTCTGCAACCACGTGTTTACCTCAGGTAAGGTTTTCTCATGTAAGACATTCAAATTTTTTATGCACTAATGTAAGATGGACAAATACCTAGTAAAGGCAAAATCTTCTATGATGATGCAGCAAAAATATTCAATGCTTTAAAATATAGAAGACGTTAAAAATGTATTATTATAAGAGAAATGATTTTCTTTTTCAATTCTATTTGTGTTTTTTTTAGTTTTTAGAAATCTCACTTAACTTTCTGAAATCTCACCATGATTTTGAGAAAGGGTCAAAAATTCTCACCCATTTCTTTTCTATGATGAAAACACTGAGTAGAACTTATTAACCAATAAAATAACAAAAACATTTTTTCAACAACTAAGTCATTCTAAAATATATATATATACAAATAACCTGCATTTGATTGAAAATAAATCATATTTAATCAAGAACATTTTTAAAAATAGAAGAGGAAAAAACTATAAAAATGCAACGTGCTAAGATTTTTTATTTAAAAAAAAGTGAAACCATAAATAAGATGGGTATACAGATAGAAAATATAAATTAAAATTGTAAAATTAATAAATTTTTTTTAATAATGCCAAATAATAAATCAAAAAATGAAGTAACAAATTTTTAAGTTAATTAAAGTTATTCATTAATTGAAATTAAGCAAAATTATAATAAAATAAATAAAACCACAGTAATGATTAAAAAACAATATATTTTATACCTAATTATAAGGAAAAAAAGAAAATGATAAAGCATAAGGAAAACTTATTAACCAAGAATACACTTAATAAAATCACACGAAAGTGATAGTTAAAAGAAGCACTAATATAAATATTAAAACCCAGAGATATATTAAGAACTACTGAATTCAAAAAAATATTTTTGTCTTAAAACTTATGAATAAGAACTAACTTATTGAGTACAAAATTTATTGCAAACAAAATTTTAACAGAATTAGAAATGTATCACTCGTAAAAAAAGAAATTTGCAATCTGTTTCATGAAATAATTGTCTGCCTTTAGGTTTTTATTGTCTGCTTAAATTTCCTGAAGATTCAAGGTTTTGCGGTAAAATTACTTTCCCTCCTGACTTTTTCTTCCGCATCTCGTTTTCTCTGACAATTCCCAGTTTTCCCTATATTTCAGGTGCGTATGAACCCTGTGTATATTATACATTGCCTTAAATATGTTAAAATACTATTGCCTTAAATATATTAAACAGGGTGAGTAGCCAAATTATTCAACAAAAAATAAGCACCTTTTAAGCACTCAAATATTATTTTTAAGCACTTTGAGTTTTTGACAATTGACGGTTTTACCTAGTTTTAACCGTCATGTAAAAAAAAAAAAAAAATCGGCATTGTTTTTTATAATTGTCAAATTTTTTGAATCATGTAAATTGAATGGTGTTTTAATGCGCTACGGACTGACGATACGCCGAAATAGATTGGGGTTGAATTAATTGTGAAAACGTTGAATAGAACAATGTCTTTTAGCATAATTCGTAGCGAAATTCAACAGGGTAAAAGAAAAATTTCATTTTGGAAAAGGGAAAATTAAGCACTTTTCAAAAAGACCCAATTAAAAATGCACCGTTAAGGGCTTTAAAAAATGAAAATCGAAAATAAGCACTTTTAAGAACTTTTTAAAAATTCCATGCATCCTGTTAAATACTACTAAATTTTATTGACTTAAAGGAATGAAAAGAAAAAAAACAAGAAATATACATTTCATAAAATTTAATTAATATTATAATTATAAATTGCATACAGCTAAATATTGACACCAAATAAATAATACAGAAGTATTGTAGTATTGCAGATAAGCAAGGGGCAATTCAGTCTAAAACAAAATGTAAATGATTATTTGCATGTTAAGTGGAGTTGTAAAGTGACATAAAAGCATATTTTTAAGTTTTTTTTTTTATAATTATATTAGCATATTTAAGGAGCAAAAGTGAATTTTTTAAAATTTTTATTCAAAATATTAATTAATAGTTTAATAGATTATGTAGTTAAATGAAATACTTTGGAATAGTTTAGCTAAAGGCTCAAAATATCGTTTAACATATTGTTTTAAATAACCCAGTTTAAACCCATATTTTTTTACCCCCGACCTTTGTAGACATTTTTTAGAAATTAGTGGAAATTAAACAATATCTAGATTGGCTGGATGCCCTGAATATAAATAGTTTGATGAAAATTAAAGCCTTTCTTTCATTGTTTATCAGCAATTTCACAAAAACTCAGTACTTCAAACTTTTTTTAAAATTAATATGATACACACTAATAATAATTTTGTCCTTTGATAATTTATATTTTAAGAAAGAAAGGCATATTTATTTATTTTTTAAATTTGTAAAACTTAGAACCCTGTCCCATGCTTTTGCAAGAAAGTCTTAACATTCCCCTCATTTTTTTGCATCAATTTTGATTTTTACTGAAGTAATTTACTTTTGAAATTATAGGATTATGTTTGAAAAATGTAATTTTATAAAATTGTGAAACTCTTTAAAGAAATTTCTTTCCACTTTCTAAAAAATTAAATTTTTATTTCAAATTTATAAATAGTTTTAAAAAAATTTTTTAAAAATAAAATTTGAAAATAAGGAGATTTTAGAATCTTATGCAAGAATTAGTCATGCTCTTCTGCTCACCCAATCAACAAAAATAAACAAATGACAACCCCCTGAAGTGTTTATGAAATGTGCAGTTACCTCATTTTTCCGATCGCCAGTTAAAAAATATTCAGCAACATGAGCCGGAAGTATGTTGGCAAGAAGCTTTCGGTTGTATGCTTGTAGGTGTTCCATATCTTCCTTCTCTTCCAGAGCCTGAAGTTTCCACAAGAAATCCAGGCGTGAAGTAGCTTCTGCTTGATGACCATGAACAACAAGAGCACCCACAAACAGCAACAGCATTATGGTGAGGCAGTATTTGGATGGTACTCCAGTACCTTCAGGACTAATTTTGAGAAGCATTAAAATGTAATATTTAGTTCTTGCACAAGAACAAAATTTGCACTGAATTGGAAGTTTAGTTAAACTGTACAAGAGCTAACTGTTTACTCATCGGCTTAAAAAAAATCAATAACAGCTGTTAAAAAATGTAATTTGATAAAAAAAGCAACAATAAGTTTGTGTAACTTTATAAACAGAAATATATACAGTAGGGAACTGATTATCCGGAATGATCGGGAACTGCCGGATAACTGATTTTTCCGGTTTTCTGAGTCGCTACAAAAAACCGTTTTTTTATTGTTAAACCCAACAAAAAAAAAATTTTTTTTTTTGAAATAATCTTAAAAAGAAGAAAAAACGATTAAGTAATACACTAATCATTATTTCCAAAATGATGGTAAGGGGAACATCTTTCAAAAAAGAAAGAAAAATCCTAAAATCTTATGAGGAATAAAATTTTTTTTTAAAAAAATGGCGGGAAAACTTATTGAATTTCGTTACGGTTTTTTGGTTTTCCGGTTTTCTGATTTCCCGATAACGGGTTCTGTACTGTAGTATTGAGTTAAAAGACATTTTTACGTTTACTTTTGCACATTAAACACAATCTATAAAGGTAATGGCTTCTAAAGTTCATGCGCAAAATTTCATGATTACACTTAACTAAGATCTCAGTTTTTGACCAAGTTTGTATACAGGGTGATTCATTAAGAAGTATACAGTTTCAATACACTATAAATCAAGAACAATGTAAGATATAATATGCTACCTGCAACAAAATTATATGAGATTATTTAGAGTTTTGTAAGAAACAGTTGCTGATAGGTGACCCTTCAGGCATATGATACATATCTCGCCGGCAATCTGTTTCCCCCAAATGAGTGTTAAGGTATCTGAATCAAATCCATCCAGAGTGATTAATTCTGCATAGTTTTTACCGATGACGCAACATTTCACGTCAGCGGGAAGATAAACAAGCAAAACGCCCACATTTGAGGACAGAGAATCCCCTGAGGTAAATATGTTCTGTGCAATGCCCAGAAAAAGTGCTTGCCCCCTTTTTTTTTCAAGAGGAAAGTGTCACGGAAGCTACTTTTTTTCAACACCTTAACACTTTGGCTGATGCCACTGTGGTAGAATAACGATTTGATGGTGCACAACCACACTAGTCAGCCTATCTGCGAGTTACATTGATGAATATCTCCCTCATCGAAGAATTGGACAAACCACGGATTACCACTTACTCAATGGCCATCCAGAAGTCCTGTCCTAACATTTTGTGAATTCTTCCAGCAGGGGTATGTAAAAAACAAGGTCTTCCCCCACCCTGTTTATCTAGAGGAGCTTAAATGGTGTATCACAGCCTCTATCAATGAGCATGATTTAGAGGAAATGGATAACCAACTAGAAGTGTGTCGTGTACTTTAGGGGGTCACACTGAGCCTGTCTCAAACAAAACTTGAAATAATCCCTTTTTTTGCAAGGTAGCTCTCAAGATTATAGTAATTATCTAAGGGTCTATAATCACTTAACTATTCGAAAAACTTTTATTATGTTTGATTCATTTGGTTATATTATTACATATTTAGTTAATTTTTGGTCAGATTCCAAACAATAATAAAGGAATATTATTATCTAACAAAAAGAATAGTATTAGTAAAAAGAAGAATACAAAATTTTAATACTTAAGAGCAAACTGTTAGGAATATTATTGAGATTAAGTTAAAATAATCTACTTACAAGTGTTCAGATAATTACAAATACATTATGTTTTGTGTTCCAACAGTAGTTAGATTTAGAATATCCAAATATAAACTTTAAAATGTAAAACTGAATAGCTAAAAAGAATTTTTTTTAAAAGTTTCAACTACATTTTTATTTATTTATTTACTTAAAATTTTAAATTGGAAGTTTATTTGTTTACTTAAAAAATAAAAAGCAATTTTTAAGTATTATAGAAATTTGCAATTTCAGTTTTGACGTCTCTTAATTTTCGAATCATTGTATAAATATAGTTGATAAAAAGAAGATCTACAATAAAACTTCTTCCCCAGTAAAAAGTTAACAGAAATTTTACTGGTCTGTTAGGAGGAAAAGCAGTTGCACGCACAAGATATGCGAATATTGAAATTATGTGGCATTTAAAAGATGCCACCAAGCCATTTTTTAAATGGCACATAATTTTTTCTACCCATTTCTAAAACATACACAATTCAGATGAAATATACAAATCATATTTTAAAATGCAAAATAAACAATATTGATATTTTTCCATCATAGAACATCAGGTGTAGTTAAAAAATATATTTTGATTTTTTTCCTTTTTTTTTTACAGAAAAAAGGTGTGTTTTTCCTGTTTATTGTTATTACTGACACTGTCCTTTTATTGTAGTTACTGCCCCCTACGCAAAAACACATTTTAAAAAAATAAACAAGAGTTTGGTTTTAAATTATGTGTTAGCTTACAAAATGTGGTCTTACTAAAGGTAATATAAAAATATAAGTGATACAAAGATATTTTTATGCAAATTCTTAGTATATTTTTAAAAATTCAAGATCTATTTTTTTTAAAAAATAAATAAATAAGTTTTCAATTAAATATTATTTAATATGTTTTCTTATCTTAACTTATTAATTCTGAGTTCAGAGAAAAAGATTGAATACTTTCTTTATGTGCTTTTAAAGCATTCAAGAAAGGAAGCAGTGACAACATTTTTTATGAGATAACAAATGAAAACTAACAACATTAAGTTAATTATATTTTTGTAATTGTTTTAGTCAAAAGCTAATGTTTTGAGAAAATTCTCCATATTATATATATATATATATATATATATATATATTGCTTTAGTGATAAAAAAAATATTGTTCATTTTATATTTTTTAAAATATGATTTGTACATTTCATCTAAATTGTGCATGTTTTAGAAATAGGTAGAAAGTGGCCTTGGGGGCATTTTTTAAATGCCACATAATTTCCATATTCGCATATCTTGTGCATGCGACCGCTTTTCATCCAAACAGATCAGTAAAATTTCAGTTCAACTTTTAACTGGGGAAGAAGTTTTATTGTTGAACTTCTTTTTATCAACTACTATATTTATACAATGATTCGAAAAGTAAGAGATGTCAAAACTGAAATTGCAAATTTCTATAATGCTTAAAAATTGCTTTTTATTTTGTTAAGTAACCAAGCTCTTATTACTCGCAATTTTATAAATAAAAATTGACAAAAAAAATCAAAATTACAAAATTCACTTATTAAAATTATAACTTAAGGCAATTCTTAAAATTATAACTTAATGCAATTAGGCAGTTATTCTAAATTATTCAATTCTTAATAAGAGTTAAAAGGGTATACAAAAAGGCCAAATAAACTTCCAATTTAAAATTTTAAATAAATAAAAACACAGTTAAAACTTTAAAAAAAATTCTTTTTAGCTATTCAGTATTACATTTAAAAGTTTATATTTTGATATTCTAAATCTAACTACTATTGGAACACAAAACAGAATGTATTTGTAATTATCTGAACACTTGTAAGTAGATTATTTTAATATATATATATATATGTCACTGTGGTAAATGTCCGAAATATATACTAGGTCAAGTTAAGTGCCACTGACTGGCATACATTTGCCCGGTATGCCCTACAACAATGTTTTTTTAAGGTTCAGTGCCACTGCCCTACATCAATGTTTTTTTAAAGTCAAGTGCCACTGCCAAGTATGCGTTTAACCGGTACTCCAAACACTGATGTTTCTCCAAATCTATCCTCAGCGACAATGCAGATTAAAATATTAATAATAATATCAAAAAATAAATTAATATCAAATTCGATGTAACAAATATTTTGGACATTCACGAAAGCGACAATGTGATTGTTGACATTCACTGGTGAAAGTCGGCATTCTCTTGATTTCCGTCATGCACGGTAACATATTTATTACTAAGCAAAGTTAATATGTATTGAGGTTTCCTATGTTTTAAATTAAAGCTGTATTCTTTATGTTTCTAGTCTTATCAATTACTTTTATAACTATTTTTTCCTACTTACTAACATTTTTATTTCAGATGTTATAGGACTAGATTGTCCAACAATTTTTATGTCAATGAAAAAGAATCTAACTTCTTTAGAATGGGAATCGTTCATATAATCCTTTAACATTATTAAATTATATTAGTGTCATTTTTTCACAGCCCTGAAGCTTATTTTTTCCACTATCTATTAATATACTAGATCAAAGGTTAAAATTTTCAACAAAAAAAAAAGGAAACTTTTTTTTTAAATACAAATATTTTTTATCTCTAATAAGCAAACAGAATTTATTGTAGACTTAATTTAAAAGTTCTTTTTAAGAAAAAAAAAAGTGCTAAAATGCATAAACATCTTTTAAAATGTAGATCTTCATAGGTGATACTGAATAAATAATAATAATAAAAAACACAAATAAAATAAAAACGAAAAATAAGTATTAGGGGTTCAGTTCTCTCCAAATATAAATACAAAATTATTTTTAATAAAAAAAATGCTGTTTTTAAAAATTGAATTTATGCAAACTTTTTGAAACAAAATGCTAGTTTTCAATAACATGAAATACAATTCATTCTCCAATTTTTTTTTGGTATTATCTTTTGACCCCTCTAAAATTAAAATCTTAAGACAAGATCCTTCTTAAACTTAGTGATGCATTTTGTCAAATCTATAGCTTTAATATATTTCTTTGATCTGTACTGACTGAGAAAATGATTTACCTGTGCACTAAGTCGAAAAGATCGATAAGCTCGACATGAGTGAGGAGGACGAGTATGCAGAAGACAAATGAAGCGGATAATAAAGTGACAAGTTTCTGAACGGTCGATAGGACGAGAAAGGCACCGCATGAAGACATCACGAGCATCATGCAGAAAGTTATGTTCTGTAGAAATCAATTCAATAAATTAGATAATTGTCTAACAATTAAAAAAATTTCAAATTTCAATTAAATGTTTTTGTTTTCAGTTAGATAAAGGAATTATATCCTTGGTTACTATACAGTGTCTGAAATCTCAAGAATTGAATCAAAAGTGATAAATTGAGTGAAGAATTGATAAAAAATGCAAAAATACACAAGAGAAATATTTTCTAATTATGCAGTCAATAAAACTCAACCTGATCTTCTGTCTCAGTGGTGGAGAACTGTTTTGATATGGGGGCTAACTAACTGATAACTTAACAGGGGCTGAACTAATTTTCAAGAATTGAATCAAAAGTGCACATTGGATAAAAAATGCAAAAATACACAAGAGAAATATTTTCTAATTATGCAGTCAATAAAACCCAACCTGATCTCCTGTCTCAGTGGTGGGGAACTGTTTTGATATGGGGGCTAACTAACTGATAACTTAACAGGGGCTGAACTAATTTTCAAGAATTGAATCAAAAGTGCACATTGGATAAAAAATGTAAAAATACACAAGAGAAATATTTTCAAATTATGCAGTCAATAAAACCCAACTTGATTTCCTGTCTCAGTGGTGGGGAACTGTTTTGACATGGGGGCCATTTTATGGAAGCAGGAGTCACACCTTTTAATATTACATTCAAGTAAGCAGTTTAAGAAAAGGTAAAAAGAAAAATCAATAAAAATACTATAGAGGCAGTTTTAGTCAATTTACTAACTGTACTAATTTTATGTTTCAATGTAATTATTTTGCTTTTGTATATCCATGGCAGTTAGCTTTGTTATTTCGTGTGAGTCAAAATATGATACTCTACACAGATCTTTGTTTTTTTAATAAATTTTTAATGAATATGAAAAATTACAGAAATAAAAAAAATATGATAAACTGAAAAATGAACAAAAACAGCATTTAGTGAAAAAGTACTTAACACTGGGGGGAAAACGTGGGAGTAGTTAGTTTGAGTTAATATAAAACATTACGAATATTGATTCAAAATATTTCTCACAACCAGAAAATCAAAATAAATAAATGCCGAAAGAAACTTTATATTAGAAATAAAATATAGGACAAAACACTGTTTTTTTTTAAGTACAGGGCAAATATAGGATACTTCATGAAAATTTTTTCAAAAATAGAAAATGTAGGGCGAACGCAACCCTGTATGCATTGCGTTATGTTTCATTATTATGCAGTGAAATATACTGTTCAATTTGTTGAATGAAAAACACTCAAAACTGTGGCGTATGATACAGAACAATTTCTGTTTGAAGCAGAATTCACTTCAGGAATTTGTCCAAGCTATGAACTGTTTCATCAGAGTTTGTTTTATAATAGGTGAAATTGGCATGAGGGCATTCCACCTTAAAATGCTCTTTTAAAAATGATAAAAGTTAATTTTTAAAATATTTTTCATGAAGTCAGAATATCGGTATTGATCCCTCCAAGAGCTGAGAGAATTATTTTCGAATCCTAATATTTGAGGACTTGTTTAATAAATAAAATAAAGAAATACAATTTAATATTATTAATATTTAAAACATTAGTAACAACTATACTTTTGAAATATTGTATTTGCCTAGATAAAAATTTTTGTGATTTCAGAAGTGTGTACTTACATATGGGAATGCATCTAAGACTGTATTTTGGCAAATATCAGGATGAATGGTAAAATTCATGGTAAGATTAAGATATGATGACCAGCATTTAGTAGTTTCTGTCGCATCAAGAGCAGCCTGCAAAATAACATCAAATCTAAATTTCCAGAATAAAGATGTATGCATAAAAAAAAAAAAAAAAAAAAACCAAATGGACTTTGAAGTTGTACGTAATTTTTAATAAATGAAATGTTTTTATAATTCTAGTATACCGCAAGCACATTATTTTAAATTAGATTAC
Organism: Parasteatoda tepidariorum; assembly: GCF_043381705.1. Classification (NCBI taxonomy): domain Eukaryota; kingdom Metazoa; phylum Arthropoda; class Arachnida; order Araneae; family Theridiidae; genus Parasteatoda; species Parasteatoda tepidariorum. Next base: position 1,214,178 of record NC_092213.1, read on the forward strand.
TCAGTGCAGCACAAAAAACGTTCTTTAGATGAAAATCTATGTTTCTAACTATGAAAATAACCAAATCTGCAGATATTTTCTTTTGTTTGTTTACAATGCACCATTTTCCCTAAAATCTAAATTTTAGCTTGGAATCTTTAGACAATTTAAAAGCCTATAATAACAAATTACAGGCAAGGAAAAGGTTCTCTCATCGGGCGTGAGACTGTGGCCAACTTGGCAACGATATAAGCGATCTCAGCAACATTCTAGGCAAGAAGAGCCTTGCTGAAGTTTCAAGGTATAAGAAAGAGAGATATTCAAAAATTCATTAGAAGCTTAGGAACTTTTCTCATACAGAAAAGGTTTATGATGAAGCATTTAAGTTTTGATGTAAGAATCAAGCACCTTTTGCTCATATAGAATCACATAAAGTTATTTAAAAGAAATTTTTCTAAAAAAAATTTGTTTTCATTTTAATATTAGAAGAATGAGCATTTTTATCTAAGGAATAACATGTTCTGGTCATAACTTTAACAGGATATTTTGCTACACGTCTACTTACAGAATTATATATGCTAATAAATCTACAAAAAACGGTCACAGAAAAATTATTAAATAGATTTAGCCATAACTTTAAACAGAATATATCAAAAATATAACATTTTATTAACTGATTTCGGTTGCATCAAAAGATAATAGCTAAATTAATTTAAAAAATCAAATTCCTACTTACTAAAGGTACAAAAGTACTTGTAAATATGATAACAACAACAACTATGGCTAGAATTTGGCTATTATATCTATTTTTCGTGACTTTCTCAATTACTTGCAGGCAAGATAGAGGGAGGATTTGCTTTGCCACCTAAAATGAAATGAAATTTTTGTAATTGCATTAATACATTTTTTCATTCAAAATTAAATCAGATCTTATTACAAAATTAATTTTGCTTAAAGTGATATCAGCATGACTAAACACAAGGATGCTGACACAGATTGAATTTTTTTAGGGTAGCTCATTTTTCACAGAGAGAGAAAATGAGAATTGTTGGTTCAGAGAGAGAGACACTCTAAAGATGCAGAGACGGGCAGTACCTATTGAATGTCCAAATGAATGTCTAATAATAATAAACATTTCCAGGATTTTTCATAATTTTTTATTGATAGTTCTGAGTTTCAACTATATTCTAATATTAAATAATAAAAAAATGTTATAATAATTTTACCTAAAATATAAATATTTATAATAACTTTTGCATTTAAATAAAAATAAAAAGTATAATCGACATTATTAGAACCTTACACAATTCTAAGCGAACCTCACATTAGGCAAAGGGAACACAAAACTACGTTGAAATTTAAAAACATTATTAAAGAATTTTGTTAAGTTAAAATTTATGAAACAAAATTATTTACAATAATAATAATAATAATACCACTAAAAAAAATTCTATATGGAAACACAGGATGCATGATCCTCAGACACGGTTATGGACTTTCCCTTATTATTTTGTTTGACTCAGTTTATAATGCTGTTTGATTTCCTTATTGTGTTTACATAATATTGTTGGAGCACTTTTTAAAATTAAGGAGTACTTTGTTAATTAAAATACTTTGTTAATTAAAAATATCAAAAAATGAACTTTTAACAACTTTCAATAGTGTACTTTTATAATAAAAAAAGAAGATTCAGGTCCAATTTATGGAAAAATTACTTAAGACAAGCCATTTGCTCATAAATTAAAAAGAAACATACAAGGGGAAAATTTGAATTACTTTTGTTTTAATATTTCATAGTTTTCCAAATATCATCTGTATTTCAAGCCTGAAGTAAAGTTGAAGAAATAATGGAAAATCAGTTATACGGCAATTCTAAAAATGTACAAGGAGGAGAAAAAAATTTAAAAAAAACAAAAAAAAACAGACCACTCTTAATAACTTCTGATCTAATGATTGTCATTTTTGGCATAGACTTATCTTTAGATAGATAAATTTTTTAACTGTGCACAAAAATTTCTCAATTCACTTAAAAAGTTCCTGAAATATGACAAAATACACAAAAAATAAAATTAACATTATGAGCTCCAAACTTTGGATCGCTCTTCTGACCGAAGTATGTGAACCCTATTTCCCGGACTGCGGCTACCAATATTTTGGTGGTCAGAAATCCAAATCCGTACGAAGAAAAAAAAGGTATGATTATTCAGAGAAAGTACGTATGTGTGTCTGAATTCGTAACTTAAAATATTGTCTGCACTAATTAATTAGCATATTTGAGGATAATCCCTTGAACCATTGAGTCCTAGAATGTGAAGATCCGATCATTAGATCTAAAAATATTCAGGGTGATTCAATTTTGTTGTGGTGCACTGTACACAAATAAATAAGTCTGTACGTAAAAAAGACACAAGAAAATGTACATTTCTTTTTAATATATTTTACTATTATCCTTTAAAAAAAATTTTTTTCATACAATAATTTTGTCGAAGAATTAAAGAGGAAGCTAGCCTGAGTTATGACCAAGTGCTATTTACAAAAGATCAAATAATTAATGCCTGCGCAATTTGGCTTTTAATGAAGAATGTATAGTTACATCGAGAACCAGATTTAATAGAAGATTAGAGATTGAACTGAAAAAAAAAACACATTCTCTCCTAAAGAAAAAGAATTTGATTAATTATGATTTACAAAAACTAGATTACAAATAATGCACAATGAATGCATAATTATAAGGAGAATTTATGTCACAACTATATTTGCAAAAGCATTAATTTACTAATGTTTTTAATACCAATTAAGTAAGCATTACATTTATTAAACTGAACATGAAAAAAGAACTTACAGAACTTTTGGGAGCTTCAATGGTGATGATAATAAAAAGTAATAGGATTCCGCAACAAAACTCAAACATCAACTGCAACCAATGTCTGAAAAATAGAATACTGCTAAATAATAGCGTTTTCTTAGTTAATTCTCTTCAAACTGCTTTTCTAAGGCCAATTTAATACAAAGTTTCATACCAAGCATTGAAAACCAGTTTAATGTTGCAGAAAGCAACTAGATTATCCCACTGAATGTGTCATTTAAAATAAAAAAACAGTTTTTATAAATAAATATTCCTCTAATTAGAGATAAAAAAAGAACAAAAACACACATTCCTATTTCTAACTTAAATCTATGAACATGAGAATGGTGCCTACGTACATATCTGAAAACATAGCATTCCTTTGAACCAATTTTGCATTACCACTTATTATAATGTGACTACTCACATTTGGTTTCATGGATGTTGCAACCGGGAGGGAGGGTCCAGACCCCCGCAATATTTAGGGAGTTAGAACCCGACATTTTGAAAAAAAAATTACATCTGTTTTACTTTCCATTAAAAAATGATTTTTTTTTTTTTTACATAAAAAATATTGTATAAAAATATTTACTGTATAAAAAAAAGCAAAAATACTTGTAAAAAGAAAATACATGTCAAAAAAAATTAACTGCATCAAAAAATAACTAAATAAATGTCTACAATAAATAATATAATTGTTAATGCCACTTTAACCTTTTTTCTCAAATGAGCAATAAATGAAATCAAATTTATCAAAATAGGAGAGGTAATTGCAATGTGAAAAAAAACCAAAAAAAAAAAAAAACCCAAACAGTTTAGTCAGAAAAGCAGACAAAAGTTCGGGCCTCTTATTAATTTTATTATTATTTTTTGCGTATTTTGAAGCAAATATAACATTTACTGATTCTGAATTTTCTGAAGATAATTCCTCATACATAATAATTTAAAATTATTCTTTGTTACATTTTATTATTTATACGATATTAGTAAAACTATTTAGAATTGTAAGGGATAAAATTTTTACATAATCTTAAAGTAGTAATAGTAAGTTATAAAATACAAAATTTTAATTGAATAGGTCAAATAGTTCCCAAGAATTGAAATTTCACATATAAGACTTTTTTCTCTCAAGAATGCAACACACTGGTCTATAATTTTGGCGACTTCCCTTCTTTAAGTATTCTCGAGGCGGACGATTAAAAGATTGCCCAGTTATAACTTTTTTTATTTGTGTGTCAGACATAGTTTGCTTTATCTTTCCACCCTTTACCTTACAGATGAAGATACATCAAGATGTTTAAATTTTTTGTAACTATGCATTGAATGCTTCTGTTAGGAAATAATTTTGATTTAGAGGCATATGTATTTATTTATGTCATATTTTAAGAAAAAGATATCATCAACATACAAGCCTTTTGGCATTTATAAATTTAAATGACTCTGCATTATGCTGGCCAACTCCAGAATTGCTTACACAGATCATTTTCCAAATCTCAGTGGTTAATGGATTACCACTGAAAATAAGAAATTTGAGTTGATTCATTTCTGACTTTTTTACGAAATATTCAAAACTGGAAATTCTTAATTGAAAAATCGGCTAATATTATAGAACAAATTTTGAATTTTATATTGATAAAGATTTAAATTGGAAATCTTAAAAATTTAGATGTTAATATTAGGTAACAGTTTGAATTTTATATTTTAACCACTTTTATAATATATGATACAAACGACTACTAATTTGAGTTTAAATATGTGAAATGTGCAAAAAAAAAGCTAAGAATTTATTTCAGCTGATTATTTTTACAGTAGAACAAAAATCATTAAAATTGGTTATTTTTCTCAAACGAAACACTAGTTTGTGTAGACCGCATGAAGAAACTTTTAAAATTCCAGGGATGAGAGTAGTCAGAAAGTAAAAAAGAGGAAATCCGAGAATAAATATATATATATATATATATACACACATGGTTATTTTTCAGAAGTCATAATATTAGCCTTTGAAGGCTCACAATGCAGTTGTAATGATCAGTTTAGTTTTCAATTTGTTTCAGAAAAAACAATAATCGTTACTCTTCTAACCATTTTTATATTTTATGCATTATTTTATCACTGATATGATTGATAGGGGTCTTTTTATCTTGAAAATGTTCTCTTTCACACTATAGAACTGCAGTTTTTTATTAAAATATTTTACTTCTGCAGAATTTAACTTAAAATTGCCATTTTTACATGGGTAATTTTTTTTTCTAAAATGTTTATAATTTTAAAAATTTTTTTCTTCTTCAGTGTCAAGAAATAATATTCTTGATTTCCTATTGCTGTAACTCATATGTCGACGGCGTGTTCTCATCACAACAAGGAAACTAGTCATTGAATTAGCTCAATTTCATATTATGTGCATGTTTTTCATTCAAATGTCTTATATCCTGTTTTTTATATTTGTTTTAATAAAGGATTTTTGCCCTAAATAGTGAAGCATATGTAACTTTTTATTATAATAGTGTCACTTTTTTTAACTACTCGCTCAGATTAAAAATTCTTAAAACTGATATATTAGAAGAAAAATTAAAAGCAAACCCGGATATACGAACAAGCCACTCCATTTGGAACTTTCATTGTTAACTTTTTTTAAACACTCAGTAACTTTGGAAGTTTCTTTTTGTTGATATTATTAATTTCGCCTTATTCTTGTCATATGAAAGTTTGGGATAGAAATAGATTGCTTTTCTTACTGATTTTCAACTTTAACTAGCAAGAAATGACATGTTCAAAGCCCAGGTTAAATAAGGGGCTAATAAATATTATTGAAATAACTTTCTTTTTTTTTTTTCAAATAATAGACTGAAATAAAATTTTGATAAGATAAATAGGAATATTTTTTCTAAGTTCACCATATTAAATATCTTAATTAAAGCATTTCCACTCCTGCTGTCCCATTCTTAAAATTCATAGGCCTTATTGAATACCAGTTACTCTATACTAAGATCAACCTTAAATATGAAGATGTTATTTTTAACATTTTCTGATGCATTAAAGTTAGATTTTAGTTATTTTGCAATAGAATGATCAAGTTTTAGATATCAAATGTATATCCTCCTGGAACTGAGCATCTAATTTGTTGAACAATATTTGGTGCAATTTCATCACTTAAAAAATAATATGTTTTGATTATTTTTCTGTTAGTATACCCTTACAAAGCGATTGTGTATGTAAAATTATAATTGGATTTACCTTCATTAGTCAGAGTCTTTAATTAAAATCGAAAATTTTNAATCTCGATATGAGGCTTTTAAATCACGTGAATATGAAACTCTATATCGAATTTTAAAAAATGCGAAAATACAAATCATGAAGCGTAATTTTTAGATCACGTAAATAGGAATCATGATGCATAATTTTTAAATCGCGCGAATACAAATCACAATGTCTAATTTTTAAAGCACGTATAAATACGAAAATCGAAGTTTGATATTACAACCGCACAAACGAATCACGACATTGGATTTTAAGCTGGCGTGAATACGAATCGCTACATAGGGTTTTAAAAGCACGTAAATAGAAATCGCGATATTGGATTTTTAAATCTCGTAAATAAGAATCGCAATATACAATATTTAAGCCGCCTGAATAAGAATCGCAATGCGCAACTTTTAAATCAGGGAAATACGAAAATCGATGATTGATATTAAAATCGCGTGGATAAGAATTGAGATATTTGCAGATTCTGGACTTGGGATTTCTAAAAGGCTTGTTTGTATTGTTTTTGTTTAGACATAATAAATAAACATTTACAAGATTAATTGAATAAGCAAATAAATATTTTCACCGCATATCCACCTCTATTTTTTTAATTTTATGTTATCGTTTGCCTTCATGCTAGACAACAGGGTCAATTGTTTGAATTGCGAAAATATGAGCTGTCGGGCGGACAAATAAAAATACGAAAAATCTCATTTTCTGTGTGTAAAAGGGGAGAAAATAGCTAAAATAGGTAAAAATGCGGAAGGGTTAGCAGCTAGGACGTAGTTTGAATTTTCTGTTTACCTTTGAAAATCGTAAATAATACAATTATTTTATTTAAACGTCTGAATTCTACAAAAAAAAAAAAAAAAAAAGCGGGATATTTATAAATAAACGAACCTTCTAGAGAATCGGGATTTTTGGATAAAAAAGGCTGAAATTCGAAAGGCAAAAGCGAAAAAATCTCATCCCTGTATAAAGGTAAACCGGTTTTTTCCAAGGAAATGATTTTTAGAGAAGCTTCAGTGGGAGGAATGAGGACTTCAATACTTTCGCTCCGTGGAAAATTAAATTCTTCATAAAATATTTGAACTTGTTCTAAAAAATTTTTTCGCGGAAATTAGCGGGAAAAATCAGAAAAAAAAGCGGAAATCCGCAGGGAATCACATCCCTCAAAATTCTTACTCTATCAAATTTAAGTAAATGTTACTATGGCATTCTTTAATCTAATAAATTCTTTTTGGAAAAAAAAAACCATACAGCTATGTTATCTTCCCAGAAAAATTTAAAAAATACTAATTTTTGTATAGCTGTTAGGAATACATATATGTGATTTTTTTTTAAAAAAAACAACAAAAGATTAGTATCCCTTGAATTTTTTTTTTTAACAATAGCATATTTCGCAAAAAACTGTATATATGGTATACTCACAATATCTTAAAAAACTTATTATGTCGAAAAAATATTCCTCCCTTTGGTGTTATACATCCACTTAATGTTAATTTGAATTACAATGTCAAAGAGTTTCTTCTCAAAACCTCGCTACGTTGAATTTTTCAAATAGAAAATGAATTTTTTTGGAAAAATCACAATGTAAATTTATTATAAACCAATTTTTTTCTACAATGTATAATTAGTTTTGCCTTACTTTTAAAAATAAAATTATAATTATTGTGCTTAGAATTATATATAGTCAACTATCATTACTTACATACTTATCAGTAGTTATTTTCATGTTTCATGACTGTACTTTTTAGTGTAATCTTTTAGAATATATTTTTCTACTTTTTAGAACATGTTTAATTCTGATTTTTTATCTTGAAAACTCGCTTTCTCAAATTTTTTTTTTAGCGTTCCTTCAACTTTCAGGTATGGAAAGTATATATATATAATGGCAGTGTAGGGTGGTCCCCTCCAATAAATTTTATCTTACGACGCCAATGTTTGGTTCGGTGAAGACCTGCACACAAAAACATTTGAATTCTTATTTTTACCTAATTTACGATTTTTTTTCTAGTCATGTTCGTATTTTGTTTATTTCTTCATAATCAAGTACTATGTGAAAATAAAGTACCTGCATTTCTCAAGTCAGTAAAAATTAGAATTTAGAGATTTGAGAAATAGGAAAAACTGTTATTTTAACCTATTAACTATCAACTCACAACTCGGTTGGGGTACTACTAAGTTGTTTTCTTGCACAACAAAAACTGGTTTTCACCCATGCTATTCAATGGGTGCTTGCTTGGCAAGGAAATTTTTGTATAAAACTACCCAAGCAGTAAATAAGTTCAACATTGTTATTGGAATGTCAATGTTTTAAAATAATCAACTTAAATAAATACAAAATAGAATAAAAATCCCTTTTTTGTACCATCAGATGCTTAGATATCTAATATTTGAATTAATAAATTTTTGTATAAGACTACCCAAATAGTAAATCAGTTCATTAAAATAAAACATTAATAAATATTGAAAAGAGTTTAAAGCAAAGCATATAAAAATTTTGATCAAACCGGAATTTTTTACCCTTATATTCTGGTGCGCCGTTATGTATATTCAATTAGAAATATCATAAAATATCAATTAACAGCAGTTGAAATTTTGAGATGTCAGATTGAGGTGAAAAAAGTCACCAAGGAAAAAGATGCATTAAAAAAATGTTAACCCCAATTTTTTGTAGATAAGAAAATATTAGAAATAAAAGTTAGTATAGTTTTTAAGTAACAGGATGAAGATAGTATTTGCTGATGAAGATATACTACTGTTTATGTCATTTTTTTACATAGATAATTCCTATCTTTTTATTAATATATAATGGTAAAAAATATTCTGCCAGGTACAAGTTTCAGTCAGGCAAATATTTTGCAGATTATGGCCAGTAGCACACGTTGGTCTACAAAGCACTCTTACATGGCCGAACAAAAATGTTAAGATATTTCGAGCCCTAATTAACAGTTATATGTATTATAACATTATTTCTTAAAATAGCTACTGTAAATTTCTTTCTGCCTTTATATTGAAGGATTAAAAGAAAGAGAATGCATATACTCACATTGGTAAAATGATTAGTTGAATTATAATAATAAAAAGCTGCATGAATCCTGAACAAATGAAATATGTTGACAACATTTTATCTCCCTCCTTCATATACTGCAAAAAAAAAAAGGGGTAAAGGGAAACAATGAAAAATCATCAGAAAATAACCAAAAGATAAAAATTTGCAAGCTGGATAGTACCACCTTGTCTTTAAAAATATATATCCTATAACTTTAACAAATACTTAAATTTGTACACTCATGTTTGCAACATGACTTTCAAATAATTTCACCACTTTTCAGAGTGTACTTTCTAATATATTCTCTGAACAAAGTTTAGTTTAAACACTGAAATAATAACATAAAATTAAAATAACTCTATTCTTAACAGAAAGAAAAGTACTTTCCCACTATTTCTTAAAATTTGTAAAAAACAAATATATATATTATTAAAAATCTTTTATAAGATTGTATTTATAAAAATTTTAATAACTTAAAAGCTAAGTTACACTTGAAATAAAAAACTTTAGTTTCATAGTTAAATATGAATTCAAGAGGTACAAAATTAAAGATGGAAATTCAGGAAATGATAACTAGTGATTAAAAAATCAATTGTATTCTAAAAAAAAAAAAAGGTTTTAAATTTACAAAATTTGTGGACCTTATAAATATTTCTCCAAAAACAAAAATAATTAAATCACGTAGCATATTTTTATTTATAGTAATAAAAAATAGAAAACGCACCCTTATACAGTTGAAACTGTATAAGTATACTCACTTTTTCTTCGATATCCTTCTTATGAAATGAGTTGGTAAAAGGTCGACAGTGCTCATCCCTCAATCGGTCAATGCTGCGAGCATCAATGGCACGGGACAAATAGTCATTCACTTCTTCTTGAGGATTTTTATATTCTCTACGTCTGTAGCTGAAAATATTTAATATTTATGACATTGATTTTTTACTTACATTTATATTAATTATATTTTATTTAAATTTATATTTAGATGCAAACTATGAAATATTTTTTTGTAAGTGTATCAATACTTTTTTATTCAAACTAAGAGGAAATACAAAGTGTTGAATTTATCAGAAATTTGAATTAAAGAAAAGTACAATAAGTATTGAAGTTGAGTTACATTACATAAAAATTTCAAAGAAGTACAACTTATTGTTTTAGCACTAATACCTAATTATTTTCATACCTTCTTAAAGTTTGAAATTTTGGTTTTCAATGATTTTGTTCACTGTGTGTGTACTGATACCAGAAACACTGTCCTTCATTTGCATGAATTTTGTGGTTCCTAGTTGGTGACTGAAGCATTTGCTCTAAATCCATGGCAATATTTTAAGAGCAAATCTTTCATCTTAAGACCTTATATAAATAGAGGAATCATGCGGCTCCTAAAGTAATATCTTTCAAAAACTTAATTTAGTGGGTTGTTTATAAAGTAAGTAAGAATTTATTATTGAGTACACATTAAAATTCATAAATTTATAAAGTTTGGTACCTTAGATTTCTATTTTAGCATATATATTTGTAATTAAAACACTTTTTTAAAGCACACAAAATACTATAATACCTACCTCACAAATTTTAAAATCGAATGGCACAACGATTTCCAGATGAATTTAAAATATTTGTGCCTTTGCGGCTTCAGTTAATTTCATTTGAAAGAATAATATGATCTTTAACTAAAATTAAAGATAATTTTTTTGCTAAAAAAGTGTCCTACATTCATTATTTGAGAACTTTAAAAGTATTTAAGTTTCCACTAACTTTTCTCTCATTCAATAGTCTTCTCATAAAAATGCTTTGAAAACATATTTTTAAGCTTATTTATTTGCATAATTTAGGTGCTTCCTAAATTTTTAAAATAATTTAATATTAGGGAATAAAGTATTTTTTTAATAACTTAAGGACATTACTATTGAAGTGCATTCATTATAGCAAAAATATTAAAAGGTTTAAAATGAGACAATTTATTCCTTTTCTTATGTAAGGGGTGTTGAAACTTTTTTGATCCACCATGAAGTCCAAAAAAGGTTGGGAACTCACTATTTTATATTGGCTCTGTTCACAGCATTTGTATTACAGAAAAAGAAAGAAACTGTGCACTCTAAAATAATTTTATATAAAGAGGTAAAAAAAATTAAAAAAAACTTAACCTGCTGTCAAATTTGTGCATGTCAGAATGTCCCATCATCCGCATTTCTTTGGAGACATTATTAGGTGTTGTGTATTGAGGAGGGCGAACAGAGCTTATACGCTTCTTTTCATCGGGGATGATTAGGTATGTTTCGATGTTGTGATCCCTCAAATACTTATGGCGTTCCCCTCCACAGCCAGGGTCCACTTCATAGTCATTGTTCAGAAATTTCAGTGTTTCTCCTGTGATGTGCACATGCCTGTGATAAACACAAAAGAAATGTAATCACAATACATTTATATTAAGAATAGAAAAAAGGAGAAAGTTTTCTATTTTTGACCTTGATTCAATTTTCCGTGCAGAAAGCAATAATATAGAAATCTTGCAGGAAAAACATAATGATAGAGCATAATCAGATATTTCGGATTTCTTTTTTAAACTGGTTTAAGGTACTGTAAGTTGAGCCTATGAGAGTTATTCTTTAGATAATGTTCATTTTGAGGTTTTCTCTTTAAAACTAGTTTCTTGATTGAATTTGGATAATCATGCAATTAAAACTTTTTATTTAAAGTAATCAAAATAATTTAAAATCAACCAAGTGAATCATAAATGGGATTGCAAAGAATATTTTATTCAAATGTTTACAAATTTACAGTTTAACTAAGAACATAAAATTTTTTACTTATTGTATGAAGGAAAGTTCAAAGGAAAATTTGCTTGTGCAAGCGGAACCCATTACATATAACTTGGACTGATTCAAGGCACAACACAGAGACTGGTCAAAGGTACAAGAAACTTTTTGACTTACAAAAATTAAATATATATTAGAAACTTGTATTTTATTTAAAAGTGAATGGCGAATCGGCACTTAACTGTAGTTGTGTTTTCAAATCCAATCTATAGAAAAGCAATTCCTCAGTAATCAGAAGTTATGTAGCCCAGGAAACCTGAAATGTTCCCAAAACAGCAAATAGAACCTGTCAGTACACACATTGAATACAAAAATCCCCCTTTGAGTGGTGAAATATCTGCACCAATGGTCTTTATAGAAAATCTCAAAAATGATAGAGCATACATGATTTTCTTTTTTTTTACCTAACTTTATAAGAAACAATATCTTTATATCATAAAAGTGACAAACTGGAATAAATATATTTCAAAATTTTAGAAACACTTTTTTTTTTTTGATTAAAAGTTACGTAATATAATTGCACTGATCTTTTAGTTTCACGTACATGAAAAAGTAACAATAAGAGACTCTTAAATTGAAATTGAGCTGCTGAAAGGGAAGTATCAGAATATGTTAAATTAAGTCGGACATATATTTATTGGCTAAAATGCAGGGTTCGTGATTTTTTCATTTTTTAAAAATAAATCAAACAAATCAGACTTTTTTTTTAAAATTCAAATACACTGTAAGAGCTTTAATTTATGATTAAAAAAACTTTATAAATGTTTAATCAAAATTAAATTAATATTAAAACTATATTATAATAATATTTTAGAAGCTATAACTTACTAAAATAATTTTTCATTATAATGCATAGCTTTGAATGCATAGCAACCATTTTGAAACAAATGCATGATTGAAATTTAAAGACTAGATGAAATAGATAATTTAAAGAATACTTCAGGGGTCTGTCTAGATTTTTCTGAGAGGGTACCTCTCAGAATTAATAATTAATTAATAAATAATTTGTAAAAATTAGATTAAAAAATCAACACAAATATGGTAAAAATATGGATTTATCATTTCTTACGAGACACACAAAAAAAAAAAATTAGGAAAAAAGAGTTTTGTGAAATTATTCTACCGTTTTTCCTCAAGTTGAATTTGTGAAGGTACCGCTAAACGGTAGTAAATTTGGCTTGGACAGACCCCTGTAACTTTAACCATTAAAACAAAGTTTCAATTAACAAACCATAATTTAAATTTAAAATTTTGATTTTTTTTACCCTGTTGATTTTTATAATGACAAAATAAATCTAACAGATGGTGTTTATAAATGTAGTCATTCATCAAAAAATAAATAAATATTTAATCTACATATTTTTGTATTAAAATATTCCATTTGAATTCTATATCAAAATAGATAAGTTAAGTTTTAAAAAAATTTTTAAAAAAATCTATGTACTCATCGGAATTGTTTTTCACAAAATTTCTTTATAGAAAATCAGATTATGTCAAAGATACTTGTAAACATATTACGAGAAAAAAAAAACAGTTAATAACCCTACTGTTTCAAATAGACTTTGAAAGAGTTTGAAAGGGAAGAATGACACTATATCAGGAAAAAAATATCTGAATTCATCAGTCTTTTTTTTTTCTTCTTTCGATTGTTGGCATATTAGGGTAATTTCTCTTTAATATAACCTCAAGCTTTAGAAATATACCTTTTCCACCTATAAAATTTAATGTAGATTTTAATTCCACGCTTTTTCATTCAAAAGGTAGAATTTTAATTAACATTATTTTTTGAAAAAAATTAATGTTTATTAATTACTTTCTACAGCTATGCAAGTCTATATTAAGACATCTATAAATGTTTACTTTAATCTGTACTTTCAATCTCAAGAATCAAAAGATTTTTAAAAATTTAATTTCAAATGTGTTGGAATTTAACACACACCAAGAAAGAAAGTAATTTCGTTAACTAAAATGAATTAATGCAACAATTTATTTAAAATAAATATTAAAACTAAGAAAAGAAAATAATAAAAGTATCAATAATTTAAAACACTGTTTTCTAACTTTTAAAATCAATATATATTAAAAAAATTAGTTGATTTTAATCAATGATTTTTAAAAAAAAAAATCATTTGATTTAAATTATGATTAAAATCGTGATTTAAATCAAGCTGATTTAAATCAACGAACCCTGCTAAAATGTGAAGAAGACTTCATAGAAAAACATATTCAATGCTGTTAGAAATATTTGAAAATAAAAATTTAAGAGATTTTTAGATTTATAAATTACAAAGGTGAAAAATATACAAGGATGATTTTCAGTCGTTTAAAATGTTTTCAATGAGTACAATAGGGAACTTTTTTAAAACTAAATTTAATAATCACTCAAAAATTCAGTATTAAACAATGCAAGAAATAAATTACCCTGGAATTCCTCCAGCCTCCATATAGTTAGCTAGCGTGACATCATTAGACCATACATCGAACTGCCATTTCCTTAACCCCAAAACACCACAGTGGACTCTACCGGTATGAATTCCTACTCGCATATTTACATCAACACCAGTCACTTCACGCACTAATCTAAGCAGCAAAAAACACAGTAATCAATTTTTAAGCTTTCCTAACACATTATATAACGCATGAAAACAATAAACTGTTTATAGATGTAATTTAATAGGTAACTCATTTTAATGTTTATATGTTATTACAAACTGTTTACATAAAAATGGTGGTATTTTGAAAAGTTTAGAAGTATTGGAAAAAATTATAAGGCAACATTAGGATTGCAGAAATCATGAGGAAGATAAACCTCCAAGAGAGAAATGCATTTTGAAAAACTTTTTAATCTTTAAGCAATAAAAAAACTTTTATCACTAGTTTAATAGGTACCATATTTTTCTGTTTGCTATGTGGTATATATATATATTTGAACAAGGATGCATGAGATTTTGTTTGAATATTCAAACACTTAAGCATTCAGCCCACCAAATACTATCCATTGAGTTAATTTTACTATTGTTTTTTCCACATCTCAGCAAAAAATGAACTATCAATCTAGTTATAAATATAACTAGTAATAAAATTTCCAAAAACTAATATTTTTTAACTATTTAAAATTTTTAAAAATTAGTCAATTGAACCTCAAGAGTTGTTATTTAAAATTACATATGTGAAAAACAATGAAAAAATTTGTGTACCATAAAATAAAATTTTTTTCAATTATTAACTAAAATCAATAATTCATACAGATTTTCTTTAACATTGGGATCGTTGGTTAAATAAATTATTCAAGTATCTGTAAAAATTTTTTAATTTTCTTAAAATGCTCCCAAGAAATATGCAAAGAAATATATATATCTCAAGAACTTTATACCATTAAGGGATCAAATGAGTGAAATATGTGCTGGAATGAAAAATTTCTATCACGTCCCGTTTTCTTGAAAAATTAAATTTTACTGGAATTTTTATGAACATTTACCAAAATTTTTTTTTTTAGTTTTTGAATTTCTTCCCTTTTTGCCTGACCAGCATTCTACTTTGGTTAAATCTAATAAAAGTACCCCTCTATGACATCTTCCTGCCACCGTTCCTCCCTCGGTCGCAATATCTATCTAACGATAGCGTCGAGAGAATCTCGCTTTGCTGACGTCTCAGGAACAATAGCAAGCATAATCAGGGTAAATTTTTTCGGAAGCATTTTTAACGCCTGCTTTTCTCTGTGTTTCGTGAAACACGATGGCTAATATAGTTTCATTAAAAATCCCATGAGGAGCATTACAGACTATGTAAGACAACTTTATCCTGCGTATTTTGCTATGAAACTCGAAGATCAGGACAAATCGCGGGCTTCTCATAAAGTTTGTGCACAGTGTCTCAATAATCTACGCTTATGGCTCTGAGGAAAGAAAAGTACTTTATGATTTGGAATTCCCATGACATGAAGGAAACCTATAAACCACTTTGATGATTGTTATTTTCATTCCTGACATGTTCTTGGGTATAACCGGAAAAATTAAAGGCTAATATCTTATCCTGATAACATTCCATAGGTCATACGCCCCCATCCTTATGGACCAGAAGTGCCTAGAAACTGAATTGCCAGCCATCTCTTCAGACTCAGAACATTCAGAAGTTCAAGGCTCTAATATCGAATAAATGCCATCTGTACCTGGTTCACCTTAGCCCTTCTCTCAGGTTGAACTTAATCATCTGACTAGAGATCTGGGCCTTTTGAAAGCGGCAGCTGAATTGTTAGGCCCCAGACTGAAAGAAACTGACTAATTGCCCAAAGGAACATCTTTTGAAAAAAAGAATTTATTAAGTACTTTGATGAAGAGGAGAACTTGGTATATTGTTCTGATGTTCCTGGATTGATGAAATTTAGTGTCATCTACGATAAAGATGAGTGGAGGCCGTTTACAGTTTCATCTAAAATAAGCCTCAAAGCTGCAGTTCTTCATCATGGGAGCTAGTATGCATCTGTAGCAGTTGGTCACTCGGTATATTTAAAAGAATGCTATGAAAACCTGACTCTCGTCTTGGACAAAATAAAATATGTCGACCACAGTTGGACCATTTACTATGATTTGAAAGTTATCTCCATGCTTCTTGGTCAAAAAGGTAGATTTACAAAGTTCCCATGTTTCATTTGTGAGTGGGACAGCTGTGACAAGACTCAAGATTGGGTCAAAAAAGAATGGCTAAAAAGACAAAATCTTGACCCAGGCACCAAGAATGCTATTCAAAACAGCTTAGTTAATCCAAAAAAAGAATTGTTACATATAAAATTCTGTGTAATGAAGCAGTTTGTCAAGGCAGTTTCTAAAGATGGTGATTGTTTCAAACAGCTGTGCAAAAAGTTTCCATGTTTATCCCAAGCCAAGTTGAAGGAGGGAATCTTTAATGGTCCAGATATCCACAAACTCATGAAGGATAAAGATTTTGCGATTAATATGACAATATTTGCTAATCTCGGTCAATTTTACGTAAGTTACCCTAATAAAAATAAATTAAAATTGTATGTTGGTGATTTTCTTCTAGAAACTGATGTAAAAAGCTTAAACTCAAGGAACTTGTTGTTTTTCTATCGAAAAGAGGTGACTTGTGCTATCTGGCAACAGTGTTATTAACCTATAAGAAATTAGCCGATCGCTCAAAAATCAATTTACCTTCACAAGATACAATTTTACATTGATCAAAATGACTAAAGACAACAGTTACTAGATAGTACATGCAAAATTGCTTGAGAGAATTCCTTTCCAAATAGGATTTCAGTAAAGACATCTATATCAATTTTACAAAAAATCCTGACGTGATGGGGGAAAATGAAGGTCATTTTCGAAATCAGCACATAAAATAACATATGAATCAACAATAACTTCTCTTGTATTTTTCAAAAACTTCAACCTCGCAGGCTTGTGTTATTTAAAATTTTATGTTCCAAAATTTTATAAATCAAAAATTGCAGTTGTTAGCTAAAGAAATTAAGAAGTATACATTTCAACAAGCCTGTTTTTGTGACAGTAATACTGGTTTTGTTAACATTTGATTTCAAAAAACTTAAAACACATAAATTATGGATAATTTAAAAATAAAAATTTGGATTAATTCTTTTCTTTTTCAAAAATTTTACCTATTTTACATGGCCTCAAAAAAAAATCCTTAAATATTTCTACACTATAAGCAATGTGTTGTAATATTTATCCATATTTGGCAATGAAGAACACAAAAAAGAGGGTAAAGAAACATTTGATTTCAAGTCAACACCGAATACAGCAATCATAAATATACTTTCAAAAGAAGGTATAGTTAAATTTAAACACCAGCAATGGAAAATGCTCACACCAAAGTCAAACACATTCACACCATTCGTAAATTATTTTTGCTTCCAAAAACTTCAAATTTTGTGTAATTTGGGTATCCGCAGCAGATTGTTTACCCTCAAGAGAAGAAAGCGTGAGTTTGTTGTTATTTTGCACATTTACAGAAACAAAAGCTTACTGTTACAAATGTTTCATGTATGCTTAATTATGTTTTACATGTCAATTGCTATGTCAATGTCGCAATTATGTTTTATATGTCATTTTGGTAGACTCCATTTCTGCAATTCAAGCAATCACAGAAAACCAATGTTTTAAAACTAAGCTGTTAAACTAAATTCAGCTCGATATAAACCTCCTCAAGGAAATAAATAAAACTATAGCTATAGAGTGGAAACTTTCACAGATTGGTATCGAATTGGATTGAATTCCTAATAAAGTCACATGAAACACATAAGTCAATTGCACTAAATAACTTTCATCTACTTCTGTTTTGTAAAGCCAATACTGTCCCTAGATTTACAAATTAATTTTATTACAGTGTGTATTGGCGTCCTTAAGTAACTGTTCTTACTTCACATGTTAAAAACGAGTTAATAAACAGATTCTTAATGTGTACCATCTTATTGTTATTATCAATTTCGGTGATACAGGACACCGAAAATAGTGGAAACTACTTTACACCAAAAGTAAGTACAAAAATATGATAAAGGAACATTCCCTTGAGACACCAAGACCTGCCCTTAGTATTTGAACACTCTAGTTGCATTTTTGGTACAAATAAGTAGCCACCATTTTCAGTGTAAAGATGAATTAAAAAAATTTTTTACAGTGCAAGTGCCATTAGAAATTTATTTCAATTTTCAAGATTGTGCGCATTTAGCAAAATGAAGGAGTTTTCATACGCTATAGCTTCAATCATGTCGAGGCCCATTTCCACACAGCATTGAGCATGGTCAGGACGAGGTTCCGGAAGCCCACTTACGCAGTAGTAACAGTCTCCCAGAAGTTTGATTCTCAAGCAATGATTCTCTGAAGCAAGTTTGTCAAACCGTGCAAAAAGCTCATTTAATATTTTTACAACTTCCTCTGCTGTACATTGAGATGAAAGACTAGTAAAGCCACAAATATCAGCAAACAAAATACTGAAAAACAATCAAATACAATAAACATATAATATTTTATAAAATGTAAAAACATGCTTTACCAAGCATGTTAAATAGAATTTTTTTAAATGTATCTAAAAATTAAATCAATGAAAATTGAAACAGAATGAACAATGAAAATTGAAAATTTACCCCCATTTTTTAAATTGCAGAAGATTTTATACACTTTCAATATTCAAAGAAACAATATTGCAGTTATTGGAATGTCAATGCTTTTAACATAATCAACTTAAATAAATATGAAGTAGAATTTAAAAAAAAAAAAACAACTTTTTTTTGTACCATCAGATACTTATGCGCAAAAAGGGATATGTTTTTGTCAAAGTTTAACAGTAAGAGAAGTTGTAATATCTTTAAAAGAGTCTTTATTCAAATAAAGAGTGAGTGAATTCCATTTTTTTTTATTGCTTGAACATAATTATTTGCTCTTAGATTGGTTTCCTTGCTTACCAGGCTATATAAAACAGAGTTATAAAGAAAAATAATCTCATTTAATATTAAAAATTTTACAAACCTCATGAAATTAAATAAAAGCAACTTTATATAAAAATTTTGTTCTTATTAAATACTGGTAAATGCAACTTTATTATTTACTTTGATTACTTAGCGTTTGAGGCACATCAGAAATTTTAAGCGCAGTAAACATTTTAGAATATAAATTTTTTTAACCGGAATATTCTCCCTGAACTTGTTTACTGATGAGTAAAATTTTTTTCACCTTTATTTCAATACATTTAAATGCAATAAAATGAATATTTGCCAAAATATAAAAAAAAAAAATAATAATAATAGTAATTAACATTATTAATGATGTTATTAAATGATAAGTACATAATGAAAATAAAATGTGTAAAATATATATTTAAACAAGAAATAACTTAAGTAAATAAAGTATCCATAGAAATATAGATAAAGCATATGTCATTTAAATACTCAATAACAATATTAAACAACGCGTTGATATTTCGGTAATTTCATGGAATTAGGCTTAACAGCAAAAACCCTCCGGCCCTCTCGCGTGTGTCTCTCCGACACACGCGAGAGAGACTGCCAGACTCAGCGGTAAAGCTTTCACGCTTCCCGTCACGAAAGGGTTAAAGATGCAGAAAATTTTATGGTCAGTAAAATTTAAAAACTACATTACTAAATACTAGCAACTATAAAGTTAAATTAACTGCAATATCTTCAATTTAATATAACTTTACATTAAAAGAAACCTTTTTGTTTAATTATTTATGTGCAACAGGCCAGAATTCAGCATTTTTCAATAAATTTAATTCAAGAATTGAGCATTTAGCAAGAGTCCTTCTTTACTTTTTAAACCATCTTTCATTCTTTTTTTTTTAAAAAAGAACTTTAGGTAACTATTAAGTTAAATCATTATTGTATACGAAATTAAAATTTATCTTATACATTCCTTGTTTCATATGTTGTTGTTAGAATGATTTTTTTCTAGTTTTAAAAACAGTAAAAGATTTAGATAGAAAATAATGACTTCTTTAGAAAATAAAAGACAATATTGAATTGAGTTGCAAAACTTAAAAACAATTTATGCTATTTTTTATTTTTGCATGAATAGAAGAAACACATATTTGAAGAAAAAAATTCACCCTACGGTTGACATCCATTCTAGACTGTAATACCATAGGGTTCAAAATTTTAATCTTAATATGGCTATGAAAACATTCAATCATTCTCAAAGTTAAAAATTCAACAACAACAAAATATAAATTATTTATTACAGTTGTTACCTAACATTTTCATGTCTCTGAATGTATATTTTATGGAACATGGTGTCTTCAGGTTTCTTGGCTATATCAGCTTTCATTTCCATAGCAACATGACGTGGCAACACAGATAACAGTAGTCGCTCCTAAAAATAAAAATAATGAGAAAAACAATTAAAACTGACAGTTATACTTTTTTAATAAACATATCAAATAAAGTCCTTAAGAATGATGATACACATGTAAAGAACAATTAATATTACTTTGATACCATAAGGCGGGATAATATTTATATGCGTTATTTAAGTCTGTTTTAGAGATCAAAATAAATACTTATGTTTATTCAAATGCATTTCATTTGCATGTTTGGATCTAGTTTTGGACGTTTGAATCTAGTTTTGTCACTACATTTTTATCCTACAATCTAACACTTCAAAATATTTAAAAAAAATAAAAGTCAAATAATCAAAAAAAAAAAAAAAAAATTAAAATTAATTACCAAACTTAAATTAGNAAAAAAAAAAAAAAAAAAAAAAAAAAAAAAATTAAAATTAATTACCAAACTTAAATTAGGATTAAATGGAATACTATGAAGTTCAAATCTGTATTTTACATAATTTATGAAACAAGAGTATCTAAAAAAATAAAACAGTACAAGAAAGAACAGATTAATCCCCTTAAGTACAAGTCAAGTGTTGCTAATTTAGATACAACAAAATTATATTTTTTAAAATAAAATTTTCACCTGTTGCTGATTTTCTCTTTGAATGTTCAGCCGAGCCTCGACACATTGTCTTGTTTCCATAAAAGCTTCTCTTTGGGAAGATTTGCTTGGAAAATGCGAAAATATACCTGCTACATTGACAGCCACAAACAGTATTAAACTTGCTATTAACTGGAAAAATAAACGAAAACTAATGAAACATTTATTTTAATATGCCAATACCTTAAAAAGAAATGTTAGTTTTAGAGTAAAATCATAAGAAATTTGACTAAATTTTAATCCAAAATTTTCTATCTTTAACTTTTTTTTAAAGATACAAATTTTATCAGATATTCTTTAATAAATACTCAATATCCAAGTCATAATATTATATTAAAAATATCGGGACTTTTTATTTACTTGATTTTTTTTTTATTTCACTAACAGTTTGATTACATTGAAAAATTTTGAAAACAAAATTTTTTTCTACAATAAAAAATTTACTAAAAATTTTTTGCTTTATATTGAACCAAAAATTTCTTCAGGGCTGCTTGAATTTTCCTTTTACCATGTTTGTGATCAATTGTGTTAATACATATGATCCGCCCCTTGAATCACGTGTATTATCAGTAGAAGGTCCCCAAATTAGAACAATTCAATTTTGCGATACCTACTAAAATTATCAATTAAATAAAAAGATATTGGATTGAAAATCCAAATCCTTTAATTCTTCAAACCATTTCTTGTAAATTTGCATGTGTATTCTTAGAAATTGGTGTGTTCTAAGCACACACAAAAATCCATATTATCAGGGCAAAAATTGGAAGAAGAAAAATCTTTATCAAGAATATCAGGACAACTACGAGCCCTGTTTAATTTGTAAAATTAAAAATTATAACAGAATTTAATTTCTGCAAACTGAACTTTTTTCGAAGTTTCAAAGTATAAATAAAATTAATGTCAATGATTTTTGAAAAAACACTTAACAAAAGTATATAGTAGTGAAGTGAATAGTACTGAAATCCAAAATGAAACATTTGATTGACATTCAACAAGTAACATTTCCCAAAATAAAATTAAATCTCATATAGTCTTCTTCATTTTCAAAAATAAATAAAAACATAATAAAACATTACTTTATAGCATTATATATGAAAATAGGGAGTGTTTCAAAAATGCAATAAATTTTAAAAATAAAAATTTGCATAAAATTTTAAAATTGTATTAAATATGGCATTTGCTGTCACTCAAAATTAAATGCAAGAAGATAGTCTAATATTAGCTTTCTTGAGTATTTTAAATTTCTTAATTGATTGCAATTACTATAATACCTCCATTATCGGTAATACGATTAGAGGAATTCAAAAAGGATAAAATTTTTGAAAAGTCACCCATAGAATGGAATTAATCCAAAACAGCTAAGTATTTGACTTGTGATCTAAGAAAATTCCAATTTGCGACTTTTTTCAGAAAGAAAAGTGATATAAAAATAAGTTATTCAGGATATTTTTGTTTGAGAAAAGTATGACAAAATGGGTTTCTCCATCTTATTCACCAAATGTAATTTTATTCTACTTAGCTTGTAAAGTAGGAAATTTCACACCTTTCAACTATTTTTAAAATCTTAAAATTGTAAAAACTTTTAAAAATTACAGAAAATCTATAGAAATAACAGAAAATACATAGAAAATTCATAAATATCATAGAAAAATCTATAGATACCATAGAAAATCAGTAATAGATGTGGGCATTTCAAAAGAAGACAAGAAAAAACTAAAGATCTTACCTGCTTCCATATAAATGGGTCTGTATCATTTACCATTGTATATGATATAAGTTGCACCATAGACAACATGATTCCACTCAACAAACATTCAGGCATACGGACAGGGAGTAAGGTGTAACCAAAATAAACAAAAAGTACAGTACACCAAATACTTGACATGGCACTGGGAACCGGAGAGTCAATGACGACTAATATGATGGTGATGAAAAACGAAAGCATAACCGTGTATGAGAATGTGAATAAGTAAATTTGGTTAAAAAATGACTGAGTACTTAAAATGGCCATTATCAGATTTAATGTCACTATAACTCCAAATGTTATCCCGTGGGTGAGAGATCGATGGTCACTTAAAATATAGTTAAATATCAGCATGATGCAGCCAATTGCACACACGATTCCTAAAAGAGCAGTCAAGTTTCTTTGGTTGAGGTGGAGGAAGTATCGCTGATACAAGATTTCTACTTCAAGATTCTTGAAGCGAGGCAGTCGAAAAGCACTGATACAGTATCTGTGGCAGTTCCACATGGAGAGTCGTTTCTGGTTGGAGAGTCGGCTCCCTTTCACCGATACCTCACTGACAGAACTGCCAGATGAAGCCATTTTGTTATGGTTCGATGAACTAAATGTCATCCCATAGAGCAAGGCTTGGAAGAACTATTTTTTTCATTTTAAGTAATATTTAGGCTTATTCTGGTTCTGGAATTCCTTCTTTAAAACACACCCTAGTTGATGGAGTAGGTTTGCAGTTGCAATCATTCTGAGGCTCTGCAAGTAAAAATACATTTTATTAAGAATTAATAGTGATATTTATTTGATGAAGTTTAACCATTTGTAATTTGTTTAAGGCACTAGGCAATTAAGGTTAGAAAACATGATTTTAAAAAAATCAGATTTATTTGGTTTAAATTGGATTTTTAGAAATTTAAATTCAAGTTTAATTTTTTATATTTACTAATGAAAGTAGGAATAAAATGCAGTAGTAATACTTAATTTATTTTTATAACTAAAATAGCAAATATTACGTACTAAAATGGTTAAAATTATGTGGCATCATCATTTCATCCCTCGCACTTGCTTAAGTATAACCCCCCTCATCTTGAAGCCTCTGATGACTTTCTACGACTTAGCCTGTGAACAACATTAGGACAATTTATTGCTCCTTTTATGTCAACCATTTATAACTAATGAAACATGTAGAGCAAAATCATAGAAAGAAGAAGAGCATACACCTTCTTCCAATTTTTGTGAAATTTGTTAGTAATCTTTTCAGCAAATTTTAAATTATAAATCATTTAACTTAGAATTGTTAGAAAGTTCCTGGCAAAAAGAGATTACAAGTTTATGCACTTAGGAAGTTTGAAAATGAAAGAAAATATTCATTCATATTTTTCTTTAAATTTTATTTTAAAAAGCAATAATTTAAAAAAATAATTGTTATTTAAAAAAAAAATTTTTAGAGTAATTTCTTATTTTTTTACAAGCTTATCACTGTATATTTTTGGAGTAGAGTGTTCAAAAACATTCTTTTTCAATCACAATTTATTACCAAATCAAACGTCTAAAAGCTTTACATTTTATTGGTATGTATGAGAAATTGCATGACTTAAACATTTATAAAGTTTTAAAATTATTCTCTAAAAATTTCTTGAAAATATATGAAAAAAATATTTAGTATAGAAGTGTTTCCATTATTTTGTACAACCCCCCATATATATATACACAGGGTTATTCATAATTCCCTCTGGGCAGGAACTAGACTATCGCTTTGATGCATGCCGTGTGACCAAGGGTTCACACATAGAACACCTGTAATGTATGTAAGTAAAACTTTAATAGTTTCGGAATAATTTCATATCTTTCACTTATTCATATTCGTCTTCTTCATTTTTTTTTTTTTTTTACTATAACGCTTCGAAACCCCAGAGGGAATTATGAATAACCCTGTATATATATATATTCTGAACAACTGTTTAGTTCCAATGTGATTGTAAAAGCAGAGTTAGCACATCCTGTTCCTTACATGCAGAGCACAGAGAAAAAAAAAATTCTGGTAAAATTACTTTACTGCTTGCAAATAACAATTCTAGTACGAAAAATCCAACAGTAATAAAATCAAAAAATATGGAATATTATATTTCTTATTACCATACAGATAGTAAAAAACAAAACTGAAAAGTAAATTTAACTAAATAAATGATTTTCATGCCATGTTTTAAAGCAATTTTTTAATAAATAAAATCGTAGTTATTTTTATGCATTTTATTGATTATTTTTAAAAACAGGAAGGCAATTTGTCAATTAGATATCCAATGAAGTTTATACTAGAAAACATTGCTGAAAAATAAATAAACAATTATTTTAATTTACTCGAGTTGAACAAGTTTTCCTTCTTTTGACATACACTAACTACAAATTTAATATGTTTTAAAAGCACTTGTGTAATGCCTGGTTTGTCTGCAAGACTGCGCTAGTGATAAACTTCACCCATGATCCTCTATGCACTTTATCTCGAACGTTTAATTTGAGTGGATGTATAAAAGTGATGTTTGTTTTGTGTTGTTTTTGTATTATTTTTCGTAATTAAAATGTTAAAATAACTGAGGCTAGAGTGGTTTATTACACTTGTATTTAAACACACATAAACTAAATGGGTATAATTAAAAAAATATTAATAGAAAATTATTTCACATATATATATATAGCACAATAAATAAATACAATTAATTACTAGGATTTTAAAAATGTCCTTAATTGCGACTTTGATTATTGGGAAATTCTAATGAATTTTTGTCTTTTTAATAATTATCCTTACAATGGAAAAGATATTTTTCTTCAAATTGATGGAATACCACAAGGATCTAATTTTTCATCTCGCTTAGCTAACCTATTTTTGCATTATGAAAAAAATTATACTCTTAATATTAAATTTGTTTTTAGATTTATTGATGATTTAATTCTCTTTAATTTTTTCAAGATTATACTATTTTATTAAATAATATTTACCCCGAGGAATTAGTCTTGCTTCATAATCATGATGATAATATTAATTACAATTTTTTGGATTTGGGTATTATAAAAGTTCAAAATATCTGCTTTGTAGATTTAAACGATAAAAGAAATTATTTTAATTTTATTATAAATAAACTAATTACTTGGAATTCTAATGATTCTAATATCATTTATTTAAATACCATTTTTAATCAAATGAATAGAATCAAAAGAATATGTAGTAATGTTTATTTATCCAAAAAACAAATCGACAAACTCATTCAAAATTTGATAAAAAACAATAGATACCCAACAAAAGTAATTATATAACATATAAAATCATTGAGTTAATAGTATATTATTGTAAATAAATGTACTAAAAAACCTCTTTGCTAATTTATATAATTTTTACCATGTGCAAATTTATTTCGGGCAAATCTATGGCTAAAATCATGTGCAAAACAGGGAATTCATGTTTCTTTCTTTTTCTATTTTATTTTACTCTTAATAAAAGTTGATTTTCTAAAATTATTAATTGTCAACTTCTTTAAATTATCCAGTATAATATTACCTAGCGCACATCCATTTTCGGGACCATCCTTGGTAACTAACAAATGAAACGCCCTTCCCTACTGCAGTAAGATCGCATTATAAAACAAAACTCCTCTATTGACGCTTTTACCTCAATTTGCACTTCTGTTTTCATATTTTGTAATCTGGCAATCTTGTTACGAAAATATTTAAAATCATTCTTGAAAAATTTCTCGTTCATGTAAGTTCATTTGAATTCGCTACTGGCAGTACTATATGCATGGGCACACCCGGGCAGTGCCCGTGGGCCCCAGGCACTCATGGGGCCCACATGAAACTAACTTTTTATAAATTGTATTAAAAAAAGCTAAGAATAAACAACATCAACTTATATACTTTTTAAAATAAATATACTCTATTGTATAAAGTGTGCATTTTTTTTTCTACAAATAGTAATTGATTATCATGAAAACACCAATAATTAGAATAGTTTATCATCAAAAAAACTTAAAAAGGGAACTGAAATCTATTTTTCTACGTTCCAATGAAAATTTTAGGTAAATTTAGGTAGGGCATTGAAAGATGTTTTAATAACTGTTTAATTTGACAAAATAATTCTTATCTTTTGATTTTTGTTTATATTTGTTATGCCTTTATGTTTATTTAGTTTAATTATTTTAATTAACTTCCATCGTTTTGATGATTAGTTTATTATTTGAGGATTACATTTGGTTAGCATCTCAAATGATTTTCTTTTTTTAATTACGCATAGTTAAAAAATGCTTTATTTGAGTTTTGGGGCAATCAAAATGTGTTTAAATTTGTTCTTGCATCATTTCTTAAAAATGATGCATTTGTGAAGTGTTTTAGTTCGTTTGTAAACATTATGGCATGTTATACGGGTCTAAAACATTTTTATGCCCTTATATTTTATATCCTTATATTTTATTTTCTGCTTTTACGTCATATTTTTACTTAATGTGTTCTATTTTATTTGCTGTAAATTTTTTTGAGTGCTCCTCACACTATTGTATTGATATATTTTGCTTTGGCTACATTGATACAGTATTAGAAAGCACTCCTTTCTGCAGATATAATTGCATGAGCTGATGTAAAGATTATATCGTCTATTTCCCAGAATTTAGAAAATTAATTTTTCTTTCCCTTTACCAGTTTTTTCTCCCGGATTTTTTATATTATTTTTCTTATTCTCTTTCTTCATTGTTCAGTAATTTTTCCATGTTTTCTCTACAATATATATATATATGTTTGAAAATGANTGAAAAATAAATACTGTATATATATATATATACATAATTAAGAGTTTGAATAATAAAAGTAAGCTATTTAACAGAACATTTTTAAATAAAAGAAAATCAAAAAGCAACAATCCAAAAGAAATATAAATTTCATAAATTTCTTGAGAAATTAAAACAATTGTAGTTTCTTTCACTGTTTTATAAAAAAAAGCGCATAGTGAAACCTAATTTTAATAATATAATCAAACCAACAAATCATATATATAGTATTAAGTATGAATGCACAAACTTTTACAGCATATTACATACAGATTTTAAAATTCTGCATAAAACTAAAACAATTACACTAAAGTACTTATTATTATTTTTTTTAAGTAGATACGAAAAACTTTCAACTTTCTGGTAATATATTAATCTCTTTTAATATTCAAGGCCAAAAAATTAATATAAGTTATTCTTAGTTTCAGGTGGCCTGGAAGAAATCTTTTCTTCTGGAGAAAATCTCAAACTTGATTATCACATAGTTATTGTTAACAAACAAAATTACAATTTAAAGCAAGGCCAAAAAAAGAGATAAAAATGGGCAGATGTTTTACCTGTATCTGGAATTTAAACTTATTGTCAGAATGAATTTTTGACAGTATGTAAGAGAGTGATTTTAAAAAAAGCTATTAATGCTACGCTAAAGTATAATATTAATAGTCATATTAATAGTCATGATATTTAATAAAAGATACTATTTAGACTTACATCACTAACTAATTTTTTTAGTTCAATTTATTAGATATTTAAATTGATGCAGAAAGGACAGTTCTGCTACAAGTGTGTCAATTAGATAATTATAGAAGATACATAAACTATGTTTCCAAAAACAATCAATGTTCATTCAATAAACATTGATACAGACCTCTTTTTGATTGCTTAGTAGAAAAATTGATAGTTCTTATTTTAAAAGTTCCGATATCGAAAACTATAAATAATTATAAACAAATAAAGCTTACATTTTATATTCATTTCTTTCCTTTCTAGTCTATTGTTGTTCTAAGATGTCAGATTACCACAATTGTCTTTTTTATGATATGCCACATATCTTTCCAATTCAGAAGAAAATCACTGAAAATGTCAATAAATAAATTATGATGACATAATAATGATGTCTGCACAAACTACTTCATGTTATTAATTTCTAAAACAATAAAAATTGGATACAAAAAATTTTACCATGAGTAATAGTGTGGCTTATAATTGTATGGTTTAAAGTTAATTTTAACATGAAAACCTAAAATATATCCATTAATTTAAGAAGTAATGTTTTTATTTTAAAATAAACTCAAGATGTAAAAATATTGGATATTTAAATTTTCAGGCAATTAACTTTTTTAAAATTTTGAGAACTGATAAAAATGTGTACAAACTGAACACCAGTTTTTGCACACACTTTTCATGTGTGCCTGCCTGTGTCAAACAACAAAAAATTTTAAACAGAAACTCCTCGGTTTATGCACTCAGTCTTCAAAGTTGTTTATTTATTTTTAGAAAGAAAAAAAAAATGCCTTCTCTGTTAAAACCTGGTTGTGACCAAAACTTTATGACAATTTTAGCATACATCCAAAATGTATGTTTACTCAATAATACAAAATTTTCAAAACTATGTAGGGAAAAAAAAGGAGATAAATTGATATTTTGATTTATTTTAATATTTTGATGGCTTTATAAATTGTTACTCTAAAAAATAACAATTTCCGGATGTTGAACAAACAAAACTAATGAAATTCACTTCTCCTTGAACAACCAAATTCATATTATAATTACATAATAAGCTAATAATTAAAATAACAATACTAACATCTTTTTCAGAACCACTCTAGCAACATAGTTCATAGAGCAGAGTTTATTTTAATTCAAACTATTGGGTATATGTAACAAACAGTAATTCGTCTTCCAACTAACCTTTATGTTAAAACTTCATTATTTCTTTTTTCATGGCAACAACTACGTAAAATCGCCTATTAAGTGCAATATTATAATTTCATTATTAACTTTGATGATTTGGTAATTATTGTCAAAAATCAATAAATAGCAAATCGTCTATAATTGCCTTTTAGTTATAACATTAAAATTTCCTCAATTTAAAATTTTTTTTCCATGTCCAAAAGTAAACAAATAGTAATTCACCTAATATTTTTTATTGAACACAATATTAAAATTTAATCATCAATTAAGAGTTATTTCTAATGTTATGACAAAAAGTCAATAGACAATAATCCAGCTAGAATTTTTTTAATCAAATTTCTATGCCAAAAAGTGAATTTTGCAAATAACTCATAATCAACAAATTTAAAACACATTATACTACAGATTATATTTCATTAAAGAATGTTATTTCTATTTACCTTTACTAAATTTCAAAATTTGTTTTTGATGTTTAACTTTGTAAGCAAGTTTGTTAAAGTGATGACATGTTTACTAATAAAATTTTAAGTGTTTGAAATACTTACTAATTGTGAGAAACACTATTAAATTTAAAGTATTAAATACTATAATTGTCTAAATCCTCATTATATTACCTCAAGAACAATACTCACTCATTACTATAAAACAATAAAAATTCAAAGCCTTTACCTAAAGTCTTAATCGAAGAATGCTATAAAATTCTTACAATTTTCTAAAATAAGAAATTTTTTAAAAGGATTAAATAATTCAAAAATGATTTATATTGATATTGACGCTAAAAGTTATATTTAAAAAAAAAAACAACCCATTCTCATAATTTTCAATTAATTAAAAAAAAAAAAAAAAAAATTAAATATCCTTCAGAAAACTATGCTTTTCTTTTTTTCAGATAAACATTACAATGGCATATACAAGCACATATTTCAAGTTTTACTAGAATCTTTATTATATCTTTTTAAATAAAAGGAAGAAGTAAGTAAAAGGGGGTAAAAAAGAAGTTTTTTTTTATTTTTATTTTAGTAAAATTTTAATAATTTTTTTTCTCTTGTATATATACTTTTGTTCTATGCAGCTATTTTTTAGTTTCACTAAAAGATTTAAACAATGATAAAATAATGATTTTGAAAAATTTAGAGTTTTTACAACAGGAAAGAAAATAACTAACTGTAAATTAAAAGCCTTCTAGAAAATAAATTTAAGAATTTATTTTATTCATAACACTAATGATAAGTATATGTTGCATAAAAACTTGAGCTTGTCTACACTACAAAATGTACAATTTTTAAAAAATCATCAAGAAACCAGGAACAAAACATGCATAGAGCACAGGATAATAAAAGACTGAAAAAACAGTGCATATGTACCTTCTACATTAATAAGTGAGATTGTTTAATTATTCATACATTTACTGCATTAATGAGTGTGTTAACAAACCGCTTTTTTAATAATTCTTTTCGTATTTAAAGTGCCTTTAAAATTATATCAGTTAAAAATAATGTCCGGAGAGCAGTCGCCACTTCAAAAAACAACGTGTAAATAAATAATAACGGCTCTAATTAAATTATGAATAATAAAATGATATTGATCGTCTTCATTATAAAATAAAACAAAACTTCAATAATATTATTCAGAATTAAGTCAACACGGAAGATTTCCTTCCGCGAAATATTTTGATATTATTATGCACAATCCACATGTGTTAATAATTTTATGAATGACTTTCCTCAAATAATAAGTAAGCTTTACCAAAGGATTTGCACTCCCGATTTATCATGCTTGAAAGGAAAATCGAGAAGAAATAGTTTGTTTACATAACAAAAAAACATTAAAATGCAATTTCCCCCCCTCCCCAATAAATGACCAGTTGCTACACACCACACTG
Organism: Parasteatoda tepidariorum; assembly: GCF_043381705.1. NCBI lineage: Eukaryota > Metazoa > Arthropoda > Arachnida > Araneae > Theridiidae > Parasteatoda > Parasteatoda tepidariorum. The sequence goes on from NC_092213.1 coordinate 1,245,933, forward strand.
AATATCCGATAGGCTAACCACGATAAACATTCTCCTTTTTTTCCCGTTTCGGCGAAACCGACCAACCACCTGATAACTCCGACACTGTGAACTGTTCTTATCGTTTGCTTATCCTATTGGATCTCGTTGCGCGCAACTATCAATCTAATAGATGGAGCTCCTCTTGCGGTAGTTTTGTGAACTTCGACAGATGTCGCATTACAGAATTCATTTTGCTTCGGATCCGCAGATTCACGGAGTTGTCGCCACTGCTAAATGATATAGCTTGGACTTTAACTTACGTCAGTGAAAGAGTGGGAGGGTCAGGAGCGAAGACAACAGGTGGCTTTGAGGGGAGGGTGCATTGAAAGGGAATGAGAGCGTATGTCTTCCTAGGAAGGAGTATTTTTATTGTTTTTTATCAGAAAAAAAAAAGATTATATTAATGAAAAAATTAAGCTGCTGGATAGCTTGGATTTTTAGTTTCAGTCTTGTCTGGNGGGGGGGGGGGGTTGAGGTAGACCTAGTGGTTTTTTTAGGGGACATTTATTTTTTTGATTGGTGTAGAAATGCCTTATTCACATGATAGATCATTTTAGTGACTTTTTATAAGAAAATAATAATTTTAAGAAGAAAAAAAATAGGCTATGTAGATTGGATTTTAATCATGTGAAAATGTGTGTTAGGAGGGGGGGGGGTGTAGAGATAGTTGGTTTTTTTTTATAAGGGCCTTTGCTCTCTTGAAGGGAAATGTGTACTCTCCTATGGTAGATAATTTTTAATGACTTTTTAGACTTATGTCCTATTTTCATCAACAAAAAATAAATAAACTGGATAATTTAGGGAAGAGATGGAGACAGCGCGTTGTGGGGCATATGTGCCCTTTGGTGAGGCAATGTGTTCCCGCAGATGATGGACAAGTCTTAATGACTTTTATAAGGATTTTTTTCTTGATGATTTATCATGGAACTTTAGATTGTCATATTCCCCCCCCCCCCGATCTTAATGGTGAAAAGCGGTGACCTTAATTACACTAATTATCTAGCCACTAATTAACTAACTACTAAATAACTAACTACCAATTAACTAACTACTAATTAAGTTACGGAATCAGACACAAAAACGTACTTCCTCTGAAATAACTTAATTTTTTATCGACTGATTTGAATGTATGACTATCAAAATATGAGATTAGCTGAAAAATTGGGTCTCAAAAATTTAGGCCGTTTGAAGTTAATTTTAGTTTTCGCGTATTTCACCATATATCGAGAACTTTTTAAGCGAATCAAATAAATTTTGCACTCAATTATAAAATTCGTTTATTCAAGGATAATATCTTGAAAATAAAACAATTATTTATTATTCCTTTTATGTCATGGGGTAGAAAAAAATTAAAAATTGTAAGGTATGCAAAATTTTACATTATTTTAAACTATGGCATTTTAAATGACAGAATACAAAATTTAAGCAAAATCGGCCGAATAGTTTCTGAGTTATAAAATTTGAAATCTGCTCCTTTTTTAACCTTCATTTTTCATTCACTCAGAAAAAGTGAACGATTTTGATCAAATTTTGTATTTTGTCATTTAGTATTTATTACAAAATTTAATATGAAGTAAAAATTTGCTTACCTTACAATTCAACAATGTTTAGAACCTTTTTTTCATTAAAGTAATAAAAAATTTGATAAATAATTATTAAAATCTATTTTTTATATAAAATTATATTTCGATAAATAAATTTTGCAATTGCGGGCAAAAGTTTTTGATTAATTTAAAGCCTTTCCGAGTCATGTCGAAAGTGAAATTAACTGTCGATCGCTTTTCTAACTCAACTATTGGAACCGTTATTTCCCAGATTGCGGCCACCAAAGTAAAAATAATAAAAAAAAGTACCAAATAATTCGAAGAAAATTAAATTCAGATATAAAATTAATTTAATGTGAATTAAAAATTAAAATTAATTAAATTCAGATTAAATTCAGATATTCCCATTTGAAATAAAAGTTACATTTGAGGAATCAAAAAGTTAAAAAAGTTCAAGAAATTTTATAGGCCAAAAGCTTTAACCACAGAAAGATCACACAAAAATTTTCTAAAGAATATGCGAGCCAAAATTTTACAAAATGAGTGCTGCGACTTTTTTTACGTAAGCATGGGAAGGAAAGTGTAATTTCTTCTTACAAAGTAGGAGACCTTACGTAATATTTAATGAACGGCTCTTATAAGATAAACCGACTTTTTTCCTTGCAAAAAAAGGCAGAACCTTTTTCAGCAGAAATTCTGGCTTTTTGGTAACGAATTTTATTCTTTGAGTTTTTATTTGTTGATGATAACTTAATTATTCCTTACGTTAGTGGAATAAGAACTTAATTAAATAACAAAATCTTCGAATAATATATTAATTGAAAAATGCACTTTTTTCTTTAATAAAATTAAATTATATCAGATATTCAACTTTCTCTATGGAAAAATTAATGTACTGTTTTATAATGCATTTATACAAACATCAATTTTAAAAGAAATCATTGAACTACATTTGTTTTGAATGTTTTTTTTTTGTTAAAGAGTAATTCTTTAAAAAAGATTATTGGAAACGTCGAGACCTTAATTTTAGTAACCTCAATACTTTGAAATCTTATTGTTGTAATTTAAAATTTTTTTTTTAAAGAAGCAGATTTTGGTTAGAAAGCGGGTCTCTTAAATGAAGGGACAAAACCTAGATAATAAATGCTTTGCGTTGCTAAGGGTGATCGTTTTCAAAGGTATTTCTTTACATTTAACCTTTAAATTTGGCAATATATATTTTAAATGGATATTTTCTGTAAGAAACAAAGCTAAATATAGCTTTCTAATTTTAGAGCACCCAAAAGCTATGTTGCTTCGGAAATTCTATATGCGTATATTCTCGGGAGAAAAAAAAAATGTAGACATATTACTTGATCGATAAAAAGTGAAATGCTTTTACGAAAAGGGACAATCACTTTAGCTTTGCACTAATATTGAATTTACATTAATAATATTATTTCGTACTTATGCTTAATTCATATAGATAGCATTATTTTGAATTTTAATTTATTCAATATTCCTAATGATATCACCTAAATTACTTACAAGAACAATTTGAACATATTACAAATATTTTGTACACCAAAAAATTTGATCCACTGTTACTGAATTGCTTTTGGCAATTTATTGATAGTCATGCATATTATCATAGTCTGAATTCATATTAACAACATAATTTTGCTAATATTCGTGCAGATGAAAATAAGTTAGTTATAATTACTACAACAATTTTATAAGCAAAATATTGTTATTTAAAATGCTTGAGGATGAGCCACATTTTTAAAATAAGCTGCATTTTCAAATTGTGCAGGTGGACATTATTAAGATAAAAAAAAAACACGATTTCCTTACAAGAAAAAAATGTTTTTGTGCATTTTTAGTAGAAATTTTAGGAGCTTGTTAAGTACCTACCTGTGAACAACATTAAGGTAAAGTTTGATGTAAAAATGTAAGCTTTGGAAAAAAATAAGATTCATCGCTGTATTGCTCAAAATTCTTCAATTAAATTTATTCGAAGAAAAATAAAAGGAAAAACAATTTCAAAATAAGTATGTAATTACAAATTCTGCTTGTAGTGGTCAAAAAGTGGATTAAACTTGTATTGTCAGCAGGCACAAAGCTATGGTTGATCATACTAGATAGTCGGAAAGAGGTCGAAATTTCGATTGGCGATAAAATGACAGCTTTTAGAGGTTAGGAAGCTATCAAAATAATGTCCCCTTATCTGAGTTCCAATTAAAGTATATGCAAATGAAGAACGGTCAAAATTTTGACTTACTATAAATCTACTTTGGCGATAAAATAAAAATAAATTTTATTGACTATGAAACAATGGAAACTTGCAATTAGCAGAATGTTGGAAGGCTGACTAGCAGCTAGACAGAAAAAACGTCTGCTGCAAAATCCATTTGGGGAAAAACGACAGACGTTGTAAGAGGTGTGTGGAAATTTTCTTTGATGATTTAAGTTTTTTAATGAAACGATGCGTTTTTAATTTTAAGTGCCACAAAAATAGAATTATTTCCTCTTTTTTTTATTCCACTTAAAAAACTTTAATTTTTTTAATTTTTGTTTATTCATTTTTTTGTTTTGTTAGTTTGTTGAGTTTGGAAAGTGAGCGAAATTTCATTCAGTGATAAAATGTCGATATATTTTGCTCGTACTGTTAGGAAGTAATTGTATTTGCAGTGGCATTATTCACACAAATCAAAATTTCAGCACTCGAACAAGTCTGAAAGTGGACGAAATATTGAATTCAGATGAATTCTATTCGATGATGAAATGGTGATATAAATTCTGCTTGAAGCAGTGAAGAAACGATTAAAATTTCCATCGCATCCAGTTCAATGTTCTAATTAAAATTTAAACAAACTAGATTGTCAAAAATTTTTTAAAATTGTGATTAACGATTCATTCGAATCGTCGAAAATATTACCAGAAATTCAGATTGTAACGATTTCATTGTCATCCAAACAAAGAGATTTAGGCGTCAGCGGAAGTTCGATTGCAAGATTCTGTCTTACACGAAACCAAGTTTATGAATGGGGTGCGTTTTATAATCAACTATAGCTGTTCTTCGTACGGGGAGAAAAAAGCATCAGTATTGAACACCACTACAAAATCGCGCACGAAACTTTCAGATAAATGCTAACAAGACAAATGTTTATTTCAAGTTTACATTAAACCAAGCTCTCATATACACATTAAATGGTGTAGTTAAATCCGAACACCAATAACGGAGAATTCTTCACACCAAGCTCACACTCATTCACACCTTTCTTGAATTACTTTCGATTCCGAAAATTCTAATTTTAGTGAGCTTTAGGAAATCGTCCATTGCCAGTTTTAGATTATTGATAATCAAGCACCGAAAGTCAAGGATCTGCAATCTTCAAAACCTGCGTCAGGCATTTTTATCTGCGTGATAAAAATAATTAATTTGTATACATATCTCTGGATAATGCTTAAATAATTTCACAATATTTATTATCTATATCTGTCCTATTGAGCCTAAATCGAATTCGTCTTAATACTCTCTCAGTGACTTGTTACAAAATAGTTTTATTTCATAAATTAGGGAGGGAATGCAGTTTAAATAAATAATTTTTACTCTGAATTCTACCGAAAAAATAAATTTCCTTACACAGCTCGTAGTTCCAAAAAGATTAGTTTCGTTTCAATTGAATACATACTAATATAGTATTGTAATATAGCATAGCATAGTTATATTTTCCTAAGCTGAAATCTCACTGCAGCATTTTAATAAAAATTAATACACCTGAGATTCATGTTAATAGTTATGTTATAACCATAAGTAAGCAAACAATCCATAATATTTTCAAACTGATAAAGGATTCTATTTATAAATATTTGTTTATTTGTGGAGAAGAATAATGCTTTAATGCTTGTTTTCATGTTTTGAAACTAAATAAAATTCAAGGAATAGTATGTTAAAAAGAGAAGAGGATCATTTTTAATAATTTTTGATCTAATGATCGTATCTTTACGTTTTAGGGGGCTCAATCTTAATGGTTCGAGGGCAAGATTCGCAAAAAACCCTGCACGAATGGATTTTTTTTTTCTTCATGAAAACCCCCAAATTTGCACGGGAATAATTTAGTTTTTTCATGAATCGATCAAATTTTACACAGATATAAAAAGATTTCTTTTAAAATTCTAAATGCATACTTATATACACTAAATATATACAAACAGACCAAAAATATTGCTTGATTATAACCAAAGAGATTAATAAAAGAAAATAATATTTTTATTTCCTGCCTTCTAAATGCAGAATGATAAAGCTACTGAAATGATTTTTTGTTAAATACAAAGTATAATATGTTATGGACTGAGCCTGACTAAGGCAAGGGCTTACGGGGCAGTTGCCCCGGACCCCACATCAGAGGGGGCCCCTGAATCGAACGGAGAGTTTATTTTTGGTTTCTTTCTTTATTAAAAATTTTTTTAAAGCAAAATATCAGTACAGTGTAAAATCCGTCAGTTTTATGTTAGCTTCCTCATTAATCTATCGAATGAACACACACACAAAAAAATCTATTTTTCATAAATCTGTGGCTTTCTAGGGCGTAACTCAGCTAAATTTTCGCAATTACGGTGGATAAATTTGGCCAATCAAAAGCTTGTTTTTTTTTTTTACGCGTCACAAAATGCGGTATGTTTACAAAAATACGGGCTTTTGATTGACTTAATTGAGCCATCGTAATCGCTAAAATTTAGCTGAATTCCGTACAAATGTCAGCAAGGATATGAATTTTTCGCAGATGACAAACCTACAATATTCATTCAGATTCCGTGGATAAATAATTAATTTCAGTATATGTTCACTGCGTAATTGAAGCAACCTTCTTTTATATGAAACAAAATTTTTACTTAATAATAAGCAAGTATTAAATGAAACACATTTTTGGTTCTCCTTAAAATGTAAAATATAACTTCAAGTGACAATTTTATTAAATTTAAAATATTAGAAAGTCTCTTTTTATTTCTTTTCATTGAATTGTTTGAATAGAAACTATTTCTACTATTCAGTCAGTTCACACAGTTTGAACTGAACTCATCTCAAATCAGAAAATGTATTCCTTCTAGTCATGAAAGTATAACTGGTATTGTATTTTGGCTTTCAACTGGTATTCTAAATGATAGATTATGGGCTTAATGTTCTAAAATTTATTTTCAAATATGTACTTTTTTTTCGAAAGGATACAGTAGATGGAAAGAGGTCAGTCTATAATAGAAACCTTTAAATAAAATGAAGATATTTTGGTTGATACTTTTAAAATACTCATTACGGACAAGTTTTCTTAACTGAAGCATTTATTTTCGCATTCTACCTTTAAAAATATCATAATATTCATTTTGAAATATGGGATATGTATACAATATGTATCTTTGATGTATTTTAACAAATCCTGATGGGTTTATCAGAGGTTCGGAAAATTCTAAGGGCCTAATATCTAAAATAGGGGCTGAAAATTTTTTTTTTCCTTTTTTTTTATTTCAAAATTAACTTTTTCAAAATATTTTTAGAAAGCAAAGTCTGTATTTTGTTAAAATTTCTCTTAACGAAAATTTTTTTTTTGATTTTAAAAATGTTTTCCTATGTGTTAAAATAATATCTATCAAAGTACAGGGGGTGGACAAAATAATGGAAACACTTCTATACTAATCCACTCTTTCTTATTTCTCCAGAAATACTTAAAGAATAATTTTATAACTTCATAAGTGCTATTTCTCATACGATTCTCATACACATCGATCGGTCATGCGATTTCTCATACATATCAATAAAATTTAAAGCTTTTAGGTTTAAAGCTTTAAAGTTTAAAACTTAGAGGTTTGAGAGACCGACAATAAATTAAAAACGGAAAATAGTGTGCTTGAACATTCTATGCCAAAACATGTAGCAATAAATTACTAATTTGTAACAATTACTTTGGTTATTATATGCAAAGATTGCGCGATATTTTATAAGCCTAGCTGAAATATTTACGGAGATATGGACGTTTTTATTTAAAAAAAACCTATTTTTCTTGTATTAAATTTTTTTTGCTATTAAAATATTCAATAAATTTAAACAAAATTTTTAGAGAAATTTAATATTAATTGCAAAATTTTTGCTTTAAAATTTAAAAAAAAAATTCGTAGAAAATTGTGCAATATATACGTGATTAAAATAGTTCTTTTGTGATGCACATGCGTGGAAACTTTTTTTTTATCCTTCATAATTTTGTAGTGAAACGTATTAGACAACCAATGAAAAAAGCTTGATTTGAATATCTTAAAAAATTTAAAAAGTTTCAAATAATTTTCTGAGTAGGTTTCGTACTTTTTAAGAAAAAGCTCGAAATGATAAGGGGTTTTCTACATAAATTATTTCATGTCATTAGAGAAAATTAAATAAAAACATGATAAAATCTTACAATAAACGTTCATACGCCGAAATATGATTGTATAAGAAAAGAAAATACGAGAAAGAAGAGGTGTTTTTATTGGGTATGATCCATAACAATGCTGGTGTGTCATATTTAATAAATCTTATTTTATGGTAACCCTTAATCATTTTGAGCTTTCTGTTAATAAATACGAAAACTGCATAAGAATTTTTAATTTTTAAGATATTCAAATCGGACTTTTTTTCATTCGTGGCCAAATATAGTTCACTATAAAATTTAAAAAAAAAATTCAAACTTTTCCCGCTCATGTGCATTATAAAAGAATTATTTTAATTGATCGCACAGTTTTTTTTTAAAAAGAAATTTCTCAAATTTTACAGCAATAATTTTGTATTTAAGTTCAAATTGCTCAAAAAATTTTGTTTAATTTTATTGAACATTTTTAAAGTTATAGCAAAAAAAAAAAAAAAAAAAAAATAGAAAAAGTAAAGACTAAAAAATTAGTTCTTTTTGTTGATGAAAATGTCCATATCTCCGCAAGTATTTAAGCTAGGTATACGAAATTTAGCTCAATTATTGAATTTAATAACGAACATAATTGATACAAGTTGCAAATTTATTGTGACATTTTTTGGCACAGGGTGTTCAAAAACACCTTTTTTCCGTTGGTAGCTTATTGTCGATCCCTCAAACCTCTAAAAGTTAAAAATTCATTGATGATTCTGAGAAATCACTTAACCTAAATACTTCTAGATTTATAAAACAGTTATCTAAGTATTTTTTAAGAAAGATCAAAACATGTGATAGTATAGAAGTGTTTCTATTATTTTGTCCAACCCCTGTGTATTGAAATGATTGCATTTTATGATTATAATTAGCAAAGCGAGGCATTTTCTTACAATTAAAAATTTTGCAGCAATTCCCATCTTTGCGAAACCTGCTCGAGAGGGTGAGCTCAAATATGCTAATTAATTTGTGCAGACGATATTTTAAGTAACGAAATGAGACACAAAAACGTATTTTCTCGGAATAAACATATCTTTTGTTCTACTGATTCAGATTTCTGACCCTCAAAATATAGAGAGTAGCCGGGCAATCCTTGAAATAGGGTCGCCATAGTTACGTCAGGAAAACGGTCCGAAATTTGGACCTCTTAACGTTAATTTCACTTTTTGTGTATTTCGCCATATCTCGAGAACTTTTTCAACTAATTGAAAAATGTTTGCACAGAATTATAGAATTCGTTTATCCGAAGATGATTCCACGCGAAAAATAACGTTTATTAAATATTTAGTATTAATCGCAAAATTTTTTATATCATTTTAAAGAATGTAATTTGACTTGGAAAAATACAAAATTTGAGCGAAATCAGTCGAATAGTTACTGATAAATCGAATTTTCAGACAGTAGTATTGTACTTGCATCTTTTTCTATTTGCGTCTCATGGAAGTGAAATAAAATGTATCTTCTTGCTTCTCATCGCATCCAAGGGAATAACAAGTTCAATAATCTACTCACTTGCTCCCTCTATCAGCAGAGAGAAAACGTTTTCTTTTCAATCGTCCCTTCTTCTTATTGAACGAAATTTATTTTAAAATTCATTTTGAAACCCCGAAAACAAACAGTATCAAAGATAAGATTAAGAGATCTCAGTTGTAGAAAAAATAAGTCATATCTATGGACGGCAAACAAATTGGTTTCTTTTCATTTTTTTTCAACATCTTATTGCAAATTCTTTAAGGAAGAGATTTCTTCAGTCCGGTTTCCACCGGGGGTTTTGGGACTTGGCCAATCGGGCCGTAGTTTTACTAGCATATACACCATGAAAAATGGGTCCTGTCTTTTATACACAGATTCCAAGAGAGAGTGGGTTGCAAGATCTTTCTCAACGTAATAGTACGTCATCCAGACTGGAAAATTTAACCATTTCAATTCGTTTTAACAGATGGTGCTTATAGGATATCCCTGGAACATTCTAGAGGTGCCTATTTTCAATAATTATCACCCATCGACCCCAGAAAATAATTCCTTTGTGGGAACGCTGACTCCCACAAAGGAATTATTACCCCCCGTGGTTCTCTGTCACTATCAAAAATGACTTATTATTAGTATGACTTATTACGAATGTAGTATAATAGAATGATTAATCGTAGAATATAATCGTAGATTACATCCGACTACGATTGATATAATAACCCTAAATTTGATTGTTGTAATTATGATTGAAATGAATTAAGTCTTTGTTTTCATTACTAGTAATCAACAACATTTTAATCTATGTAACAACTTTACTGCGTATCTTTTGGCATAGATTTATTATATAATTTCATGTACGCAATATATAATGTATTCTGGGAAATGTTATCCCATCGGAGTAATTTCCATATACGCGAATGCCTTCCATTAATATAAAGTGAGACAAAATTTCACTTTATTCACCAAGTTTCGTAGGATTAATGAACTTGTTAAATGAAATTTCTGATCCTGATAATAAAAAAAGTGCCTTTCGTAATTACGTCGCCAGTCTTTAATTAATAGAACGTGAAGGTTTAAAATTAATGAAAACATTTACGAAAGTTTCAAACACCTACTCAAATTCCCAAACATAGTTCATTATATTATGAGAAACGATCTGCCTGAATCTGTTCCAACGGTTGAAAAATTTTAAATGGCTGGTTCATACTTTTATTCTTTTTCCCATATTTTTTCGCATTTGCGATTTAGTGACTATCATATTCAAATTGATAAAAAATAAATAAAAATTTTCACTCATAGCAAAATTTAGATTAAAAGAAATAATAATTTTCTCTCATAATAAACATTTTGTGTTGGGAATTTTTTCCCATTTTATGTTGAATATTCGTCTTCTCTTTTATTTCCTTTCATTTTATACAACTGCAAAAAAATTCTCATTTCAAATAGTATTATTTCCCCCCCATAAATCTAGAAAAAAAATTGCTAGTCCTATTGTTAAAAGTTAATTAAAGAAGTAATATGTAGAAAATAAAAACTAATATAAAAAATAATAATAAAAGAAGATAAAAACTAAAGTACATAATTAATGAAAGTTACGGAAAACGCTTAAGGAATGCGGTAAGACAAAACTAAGCATAGGTTAAATGGTCAGGTTGACATTGAACAGATAGGTACCGCTGAAATTTAGTCTAAGGTGGAACAAAAAGATAAAATTAAAGAGCTATGATAGAATGACCAGCAGTATTCAACAAATAAAAAAGGACATTTTAGGGAATTGACGAAAATGATTTTAAAATCTCGCATCATGAATGTATGAGAAAGACACTAGGCATACTGACAAATTTTTTGCAGTGTCAAATTAATGAAGGATTCCCAAAATAAAACCTTTTGGTACAAAAACAACTGTATTTTAACACAAACACACATCTCATAAGAAAAATAGCACACCCGTATAATGACATTGCAATAAACACAAACAGGATAAGATTTATGTTTTTTTTCCCCTTTTTTTTCTGAACAGTAAGAAATCGGTAACAGGAGAGAAGAGTTTAAATTATTATTCGATAAAAAACTTCATTCGCTTCAAAATTACATGAATAGGAAATAATAGTCGACATGTGTCAAGTGCTCCAAAATTGAAGCCCATTTTCAAGACTTGCTAAAAGTAAATGAGAAGAAACAAAAGTAATTTGAAATAAAAAACGTAGAGTTGCCATTGAAAAAGGAAAAAATAAAGGTGAGAGGAAAAGCTAGAAAAACCACAGTAGCCGAAAGAGAAAGGGAAAAAAAAAGGTGAAAATCAGAACAAGAAAAACTACAGTGGCCGAGAAGGGCAAATCAGGGTAAAATGTATTTCCACACGGAAGAGAGGAAGTAATGTCGCTAACAAGGGAATCAGCATTTATAAGAATAAAACAAGATTACAGGGTAAGATTCAAGTTGAGCTGATGTGATTTAAGTAATTGATGATGATGTGATTTTGACATTTAATTTATGCCCAAGATTTCAACTATGTGCAGCAATTGAGGATTTTCTGGTAACGGACATATCCATCGTGTTCCTGAAGCCGATGTAGTACTTGACAAGGAATGTGGTATATTACCAAAGCTAATAGGATCTTTAAGAGATTTGATTTTGTTAACAGGCCTACAAAGTACTAAAAATCGGCACGGGAGAGGATATCAGTAATTTTATAGCAAATGGGAAATACTTTGATCATTTTTTCTCCTCTGTTTATCGTTTTGCCATCTCTTTGCCCCCTCATGTTATTTCTAATCACCCTAATTATCAGAAAATTTTTGCTCTTATTCCTTAAACTCCGAACTTGACTTCCTGCAATCGCGTGCTGCTGACCGTAAATTGATAAAGCTCTTACTAAACCCTTCTTCTAATCTCTGCAGAGAACTTGCTACTTTACCGTTTTGTTCTTCCCTTTATCGGAGGGGGAACAATTAACGATTGGCATATTGAGATATTACCGAAGCGGTTTAAAAAAAAAAACCTTTCTGGCAACTTTTTCCTCGTTGAAACCTTAACTACTGGCCTAAAATAAACATATATTTTCTTCAACGACCCTCAAAAAATGGTGGATAGCAGCTCTTGGGAAAATAGGGTTCCAATAGTTTTAGGCAGAAAAGCGGTTGAGCATGTGGCTACTTTAACGTAAATTTCCTTGTCTGTGTGTCACTCCATCAAGTTGTCATATTAAGTTTTTTTTTAGTTTTTTCTTCTAAGTTTTCGGGAATCATTCGATTGATTTACTTCAATTATCAGATTTTGTCTTTTAAAATTATGTAAATTAAATTGGTATAAACATTTATATATGCCTTACTATAATTTTTTTCTCCAATCATTAGTAAATTATGAGATAAAAATTATAAATATTTATAAAAAAGTAATTTTTTACTTGAAATATATTTTGTATAAATGAGTTTCATAAAGTACTATTACAAGTTAAAACAGTAACTGTAACGTAAACAGTTACTCATATAGTTTATCCATGCCACCAAAAGAAATATTTTGTCCTATATACAAATTAATTTACTTTCTATACTGAAATATATTGAAAGATATTGCCATTGGGATAATAACCAAACTCACATTTTGTTTTAATGGCAGCTGATTAAAACTTTATTTTTTAATTATAACTATTCTCATAACTATTATATTTTAACCTAATAAAACAATTTGCATTGAAAGCTAATTAAGGAACATTTTACTGTCCAAAATAAGTGCTTGCGAATATTTTATTTTCCAAGTTATTCTTCATCACTATTCTAATATAATTAAATAAAATATTGGGGTCACTTATTAAAAAAAAAAAAAAAAAAAATTTTAAGAGATTTCAAAGTAGGCCTGAAAGATAAATTAATTAAAAAAAAAAAAAAAACCTTCTTCGTTCATTCTGAATGAATCTCAAAAAGAAAACTAATTCCGAAGAAATCAGTTCAGAAACGACGGTCTAAAAAATTATATATTGGATGAAGAAAAACATAACAGAAACATTATTCACTATTGGATAAATTTACAATCTTTTTTTACCCACAGATTTAGAATTTTCGAAATTGGACCGAAATTCTATTATGTGTAAAATGAGCCAAAAATGTAAGAATATCACTCAAATTATGTATTTATTACTTCACAAAATTTTAACGTTTTTGTATTGTTAAATTTGCATATTTTTAGATTCAACCGATCGAGACATAAATATTTATTCACCAATAAAATCAGTTCAACAGAAAAATGTTCTTGTCTGGATAAAATCATTTGCAATGTATTCAATGCTACGTGAAAATTTCTTTTGGAGATAAATAATTTAAAGAATTTTACTATTATTAAAATTTTTTTTTTTTAGACATAAAAAGTTTTACGTTTATTCTAATAAACACAATGTATAAATGTAAAATATATAATGTTCTCTTAAAATGTATAAAAACCAAAGAAAAGGGAAAGCATTGTAATGAAGTGGTTGGAGATGAAGGTAGTATATAGGAGTTAAAAGAGAATTTGGGTTAAATCAGTGAAATATTTCTGATTCATCTTCTTTGATTGAATACAACTCTCTCATGCGTTACTTATTAAGCACCATTAAAACTAAAATCTAGCTCTCAATTATTATGCAATTTGCCTAAATTTATAAGCTTAATTAAAACAAAAACATAAAACAGTGTCTTAGTTCATATGAATGGTTCATTTTGAACCATATTTAAGGACTCTATTCACTTTGGCGTCATAACGACACGTTTCTCTCCCGGCCCCACCTGCACCCTTCTAGCAACACTTAAACGAAAATAGTTAGTAGAATCAGTAGATGTGAATAGCTGACACTCAATGGAATATTATGTAGTGTCTTTGTTCAATTATTTACTTTCGTATGATTATATTTTTTGTATGAATGAATAATAATTAGTGATTTATTGTTTTGAGTTTTTATGCTTCATTTGAATACAAATTTATTATATTAAGTAAACTCATGTTAGTGTACCGAAATTCTTTCATATCTTGCATTTATGTAGAAAAGTGAAATTTTCGAATCAAATCCAAATCTTTTATTTTACATCCTTTGCTCTATAATACGTAAAAAGCATTTTTGTTAAGCTTTTATTTACTTGTTTGTTTCACTCTCTCATATAATAAATTCTATTTTAAACAGAGAAAATAAAAGAAATCGACATTATTAAAGCTGTTTCGAATTTTATTCGTCAATTAGTTTAAAAGGATAAGGATTATTGCATGTCATTCACGTCAATACGGTTATACGTATTATACTCAATATTGAAATTAATTTAAGAACAAAAAAATAGAGAGTCATTAAAATATTTAAAATAAATCGTAATCTAATTTGCAAAATGCATTTTTGTCTTCATTAACAAACGGCATACTTCATTAATTAACATTTAAGCTTTTCATAGAACTAAAAAATAAAATTATTATAAAGAATTTTATAAATTCCATTAATTCATCAATTTAACTCATATACATTAACTATAATATATATATATATAATTTTTATATAAATANTATATATATTGAACCTTTCATTTCTGACCAACTTATAGCTCAGTTTGATTCAGTGCCTTGTTGATAACGTGAGGAAAGAAATTTCATCAGTTTTATGACAATCCACTCTTTAGTTTTTTAGACAATTAAAGGGATGTAAAATAAAAAATTTTATTCAAAGTACGTGAAAAAACAAAGCAAAAATAACTAGCTTCGCTTCCACTAAAATGCTTAAGTTATTTTTTTTTTATCCTCAAACAACGATTTTAACATTTTTCACAATGAACAATGATTCACATTAGAATTCTTCTGCCCACTTAAAAATTCAATAACAGAGTTTCAGTGGAAAAGGATTTTAAATACCAGGAATTCTGTCTATTCTTACAAAGAATTAAAATTAAATTCTGGAGAGAATTGTTAACTTTTGACACGCTTCATAAAAGTTAATATATTCAAATATTATAATCGATTTCTCTATTTTATGAGGTTTTTAAGAATGGATCCTCTGAGGAGACGGAATATTGCAAATAATTTTTTTGAAGGGTTTATCCTTAAGCTTTAAAAAATATGTAAAATAGAGTCGAAGATTTCGCTGGTTTTTATTTATCGAACATCAAAGGAGTTAAAGATTATCTCCGGGACATTTCATGAATTATATTTGCATATAATTAATTATTATTTCGAATAAGATTTTTTATTCTTTCGGTTCGGCTGTAGTTACGACGGAAAATCGTATATTTAGAATGATTTTGAAAAAAGAGAATTGGAAAAAAAAATCTTTTTTTTTTCTCACGTAGAATGTCTTATATTTCCTCTTGAAAATAAACAATAAGCTTTATAAATGATTACTGAATTAATGCTTTAATTCGAGTTGATAAAAGTTATCTATAACTAAATGTACGAAGTAAATTGCCCAAAATAAAAATTGGAAGAGATGCGAAAAAGAACTATTGCATCGAATACATGTTTTTATGACTTAAAGAAATATGTAGATCGGACTTGATCAACAGCAAAACTAAGTAAATACTTCATAAATGTTCCAATTTATACTAATTTATGCTTCCGAAACATGTACTACATAGACTTAAAAAGATGAAGCCATTTTTGAAGGGGAAATATTCTTAAAGGAATGATGATATTTGGCTTAGAAGAAGGACTTCATACTTGCAATAGAACTATAAAGAACCAGATGTTCTGAAATTCATTAAAATACAGAAAGAAAGAAAACAGAAAAATCGAAAAGAATTTTACGGCCAAGCATTACGGAGCTAGAGTAAGACCAAAAATACGATATATTGAACAAGATTTAAAAATTTTTTTTGTTATGTTTGTATGTCTTTTTAACATGATTTATTACTAAAGGTTGTATTACTTCTGTTAATTAGTTATGGGCACAATTTATTTTTCTTTTGGGCACCATGTTTCTAATTTTAATAATTTCATTCCTTATTTTAATTAATTTTCATTTTTACTATGCTCAATAACCCCATCTAAATGCTTCCCCTACTTGAAAGTGGATCATCTCACAGGTGTGAATTGGTGGACAATTGCAGCGCCGCCTTTTAGAGCGGAGGAATACATGAGCGGGAAAAACAGATGCATTCTTTTCTTTTGGCATTCCCTGCTTGACTGTCGAGTTTGTAGCTGGTGAGGAGAATAGCTACATGTAGGGTCGAGGGTGGCCGGCCAGGCGCTCGAACCATGGTCTGATTAGGATAAGTTTTTTTTTCTCTTTCTTTTTTTTAATGTGTCATAATCCATAAATTTATATTATAATATTTAATAATGTGAATTTTGGGATTAATTATTAGACTTGAAATGTGAAATTGTTTGGCAGCAACTACCATTCATTTAAATGTAATCTAATTTGAGTTATGTTTAATTTCTTTAAAATAAATGTATTTAATCTGGAATATGCATAGTGGCTGTGAGTCCTTCATTTTAAACTATGTTTACTTTTCAGTCAATTACAATTTGTTTTATCAAGAATAGTAATTGTATTAGTTATTTTAATTTAGCTTATAAGTCTTATTTACTTTGTTGTGACTGGTAAATGAAGATACATTAATTGTAAAAACTAACACAACGCAAATGTTAACATTAAGATTCTTTTATAATATTTTTGTTAATTCGACTTCCAGATACAACAGTTTTAAGGATTTTAAAAACTGTCTTTTACTGTTAAACAAGGGCATCAGATAGATGGAAATCAGCTCTTGAGAAACAACACCGGATGAAAGAAGGAAAATTGGAACATCTTTTGAATCAAAATTGTTTCATAGGGAACAATGCAAATGACGATATTTAAAGTAGTTGGTAAGTGGGGATACTTGTAGTAAAACTAGAGTGCTCTTTTAGAAAAAGGAAATAATTTCTTAAAGAATTGATATCTAGTATTCAATGTATTCCAGTCAAAAACAAAAACATGCTCCAACAAATAAGGGGAACTTCTTGGAAATGACTGAAAATCTGAAGAAGAAAAATTGTTCACTTATTTATTATTATTTTAAAATATAAATATACCTTAAATAATATATTTTTTCTCTATTGAAAATATAAATCAGAAAATCTTCGATTTTTTTCATATTGCAGATAATAAAGTAGATGAACTCTTTTCAAAATCATATAATGTTCAATGTAAAATTAGCTTATTATTAATTTCTTTCTCAAAATATAATTCATAATTTTTAGCTAAGTAATCTCTTTGAAGATTGATTTTTTATTAATTTAATTTGTTAATACTTTTTTTTAAAAACAAATTACGTAAAATCAAAATCCCTTTTTTCAAAAATTCAATTATCATATGCAAAAAAAATATTTCAAAAACTTTGCTTATAGTGAACTATCGCTTACAGTGGACATATTGTTGGGTCCACACACGGTCCACTATAGCGGGGTTTGACTGTATCTATCTATCTATGTATATATATATATATTTATTTTACATCCTTTGCTCTATA
>NC_092213.1:1266457-1273088 GCF_043381705.1 Parasteatoda tepidariorum
ATATATATATATACACACACATAATGACTCATACGAGTCTTTCTATATTAAATGATAAGCTTAAAACCGATGTCTCTTATTATTTAAGATGTAGAAATCGTTTTCTCCCAAAGAGTCAAGAGGCCAATTAAAAGATTATTTTCTGAAGTTAAGGGGCAATAATTCGTAGATGAGGTACACATCAAGATAGTCCCAAAACTTCCCTAACGTCAGAATGACGCCATTCTTTTAGCAAATCAAAATCTCTAAATTTTCCCATTTGAATAACGTTTCAATAAGATAAGAATATTCTCGCAACCAATTCCCTTTCAGAACCCCGTTTAAATATTAGGAGCAGCAAAAATTCCTGGATTTTTCATATTTTCATGGCTAGGTAAATCTGTGCCAATACCCAACATCCCTGCTATGGAATATCCCACCAATGTAATCCATGCAAAAATCCAACGAACACTGTTTTAAATAACTTAAGATAAATTAATAAAATGCCTATTTGTGTGAATCAGCCTTAGTCTCTGGTCTATAGCCTTAGTCTATATTTTTAAAAAAAGGTAATAAGTTATGATGTCTAATTGTGATAGAAATCAATACCCGAGCATGAAAGCTATAAGCTTCTCTTTTTTATTAATAGTTTACTAAAGCTCATTTTTCGTATATTTTTTTTTGTTGGCAACATACCAGATCAAAATAAAGATGTAAACTTGCAACGTGTTCTTTTCATTCAGTGTTAATTGCTTACCATTTCCTTTAGTATTAATGACTCTAAATTCTTTTTCCATCACGTTATCAGCTCGAAGCTTTGTGTAAGTAAACATTAGAAATTCGGATGTAAGAAGATAGGCAGTAGTATAGCACATACCGTCACCATGGAAGATTACAAATTGAAGAAGTTAAATGGTGAGAATGGCAATACGTGCTCGCGCTCTGATGGTGCAGCAGAAATGCTGGGAGGCAGTTGAGCCCGGCTACGGCCTTACAGAAATGTCCGAAAGTGAGACAAAAAAGAATGACGAGGCATTAACCCTAATGTTCTTGATTGTAGAAGGCACGTTTTTGGATGATATTGGCGACTGCACCAAGGCGAGGGACGCATGGGTTGTATTGAAGGATATGCATAGTAAATTTGGATTGCTGCATGTCTTGCAGCCGATGAAGGATTTCTTCAACATTTCCTTGAAGCCAGGTGAAGCATTTCAATCATATTTGACCAGATTGATTGAAATACACCGAAAATTGTTGAGTGGTGGTTACGCTTTCACTGACAGAGAAGTTGCCCTTGTCATGTTAATAGGTCTGCCAAAATCATATGAAAGCTTAATCCTGAACTTAGAGAAGGACGAAGATAACTTGACAACAACCATTGTGAAGTCTAGACTATTAGTCGAAGAAAAAGAATATATAGAAATGTGCCCATTGCTGAAGAGCAAGAAGAGCGTGCACTTCACACAAAAAACTATACTCAAAAAAGACCAATGCAGACAAACACTGTGAAGAAATACACAACAAAAAGAAACAATGAAACAGCTTCAAATTGGAAGAAAACTGTCAGGAGTTTTAGCTGTGGAGAATGGGATCACACCTCCAAAAATTGTGAAGAAGCACAACAAAGAAATCAAAGTGGTGCCAAGACTGCTATAGATTTAAAAACGAACTTTGCCTTATTAACAAATAATTTTAAAGATGTAGGCTCAACAATCTGGATTCTAGACAGTGGTGCCACTGAACACATGTGCTCACAGAAGCAAAAATTCGTGGAATTATTGCCATTAAGATCTAAGGTTGAAACCGCTAATGCTGAGAAAATGGAAGTTTGTTGGTCAGGTGATATTATTTTGCAGCCCTCAATGAGATGTAAGGAAAATATTCATTTGCCGAATGTGCTTTATGTTTCCCAGCTTGAAGGAAATCTCTTATCAGTTGGCAGAATCGAAGAAATGGGGATGACAGTTTCTTTTGAAGGGGGAAAAGCCATTATCAAAGATCCTAAACAAAAGAGAACTATTCTCACTGTTTACAGATGTGACAGACTTTATAAAATTGAAGAAAAACAAACAGGTAGAGCATTTATATCCAAACATGAAGAGCTTATGCATAGACGACTAGGACACTTGCACATTAATGCAGTCAAGAAACCAGTGAATGGTAGTGGATCTGAAGAAAAGCATATGAGAACTGAAGAAGCAGCTATGGAGAGTGATATTTGTTCTACTTGTGTTTTGGGAAAAATGAAAAAAATTCTTTTTCCAAAAGAAGAATCAGAAAGAGCTTCTAGACCACTACAGTTGGTACACAGTGATGTGTCTGGACCAATTACACCTACTTCCAGAGGAGGTATTAAATACATTGTCACCTTTATAAATGACTTTTCCAGATATACTGTTGTCAAGCCAATGAAATCAAACGACCAAGCTTATGAGAAATTCATTGAGTATAAAAGCAGCGTTGAAAATTTTCATGGACTAAAGATTTTTGCCTTACGAAGTGACAATGGAGGAGAATATTTAAGTCAAGCATTTGATGATTTTCTAACTGAAAATGGAATTGTAAGACAGCTGACTGTTCCTCGAACTCCGGAGCAAAATGGGATAGCAGAAAAAATGAATCACACCTTGTTTGACATGACTAGATGTCTCTGGATCGACTCTGGCATTCCAAATGATTTGTGGGCAGACGCTATAACCACTGCCTACTATTTAAGAAACAAATGTCCATCCAAAGCCTTGCAGGGACAGATACCAGAAAATCTATGGACTAAGAAGCTGGTTAAAACTGACCACTTGAGAATTTTTGGGTGTAGAGTTTTTGCAAAGCTTGATAAAACTCAACTGAGAAGTAAATCGGATAAGCGTTCGCAGGAGTGTGCTTTTATTGAATACCCTGAAGGTGTAAAGGGTTACAAATTATGGAATATAGAAGAAAACAAATTCTTTCTTAGTAGAAATGTGAAGTTTGATGAAACCGTGTTTCCATTTAGGAGAAGGCAACCGGTCAATCAAACAACAGAAGAAATTGGAATAACCATTAATCTCAACAGTGAAGAGCAAGTAGTTCCAATTCCTAATGATAGTAGTAATAAGAGAACAAATGAAGCTGAACTTGCTGATCCAAACACAGTAGTCAGTGGACAAGAAAGTACCCTTGTGACAACCGAGATCAGAAAAAGCAACAGACAAAGAAAACCAAAGACATATTATGGTGATCCAGTGTTATACAAAGTCACCAGTGATAGTTTACCTGCTACTCAGGACATGGAAAATCCAAGTACTCTGAAGGAAGCCATGGAGTCTCCTTGTGCACAGTTGTGGAAAGCTGCCATGAAGGAAGAAATTAACAATTTGTGTCAAAATGAAACCTGGAAACTGGTCCCAAGACCTGAGAATGTGAAACCCATTGGATGTAAATGGGTATTTAAGAAAAAATCAAATGCTGAAGGGAAAAAATTCAAGGCTCGTCTGGTTGCAAAAGGCTTCACACAAGTTCCTGGAAAAGACTTCTCAGAGACTTTCTCACCTGTGATTAAAATTAAATCTATAAGGATTCTGTTGGCCATGGCTGTGGAGTGTGATATGACTATCCACCAGATGGATATCACAGCCGCTTATCTAAATGGTACCTTGAAGGAAGATATCTATATGACACAACCCCCAGGGTTCCAAGAACACCTTGCGTGTCATCTCCAGAGAAGTTTGCATGGCCTGAAGCAATCAGGGAGAGAATGGAATAACTGCTTTGATGTATTCCTGAAAAGTTGTGGGTTGTTGCGTTCCAAAAGTGATCCTTGCATATATTACCACCCTAACAAGATCTAAAGAAATGAAAACTTTTCTAAAGAAATGTTCATGAAAATATTCAGTCCTCCACATTGAAGTCTTTCTCTTCTAAATCCTTCAAAAGACTTGAGTTTTGGAAAAAGTGACGGATTGTTGGTGTCAGTCACTGGTCTCCATGGTCTTTTTTTTTTTTTTTTTTGTTGAAAAAAGGGAAAACAATTATAAAAACGATCGCTTTTCGAAGAGAGAGGTTGTATTCTAAAATATTGAGTTATCCTTTATAATGGAACTTCAGATAACTTATAGAAAGGTAGCTTAATGTACGTTAGAGTTTCTAAATGGGAGTGAGCTGTGTACACATACAAGTTGGAGAACTGAAAAAAATTTGCGGAAATGAAATGTGAGTCCATTATAATCGAACTACCCATTGGCTGTTCACTTGAAGTGTTTAAAATAGATGTGAGTTCAGACGGGACCTCTAAAAAAGTTCACTACGGCCGAGTGTTCACTGGTTTGACTGTATTTACTATTACTAATTAGACCATTAAGACAGATAAGGGATTGGCGGCGCCTTCAGAAATGATGGCCTTCTTTGGTAGGAAAGGTACTTTCTTCTATTGAGTTTTCTACATCTCCTTGAATAAGCTAAGAATGCGCATTCTCTTATCTCAGCCCTTCTCATTACATTTGGCTTTTTAAATATACAAAAATTAACTCTATTTTCCTTTTTTTTCCTTCAAAATTTTTTAGAAAAAAATTACATTCTAAAAAAAAAAAACTATTTATTTTGTAACAGTAACATGAATAAATGATAAAAGAACAAAATTATGGATTTTAAAGCTACATATTTTACAAAGTGTATGGTAATTTAATTATTTCTTTTGTATAGAGTAGATACTTTAAATAATTTTTTGAACAATAAAAAATAATAGATCCTAATAGTTTTTCAATTCTGCCAAATAAAGATGCTTTGTCCTTGAGGCGAATCTTCTAGGAATTTAATGATGAGTTTCTTTTGGGTAAATGTTAGCTCTTGACCGAGCACATACTGTTTAAACTTTCTATACAACGTTTATATACTGGTAATACAGTTCGTTTCGATATGAATCATTTCTGAAGGTATCTTCCAGTGTAGTGTGGGTGGGAAGGAGAGGGGTGGAGTCATTGTACAAAAACATATTTGTACACAATAACAAGGTTGAATTGTATGTAGTCAAAAACATTATATTTGCGTACTTAAAAATCTTCATCCCCAGTTAGTGTGAGGTAGGTAAAGAAACTCAGTGGATCATGGATCGATGCAGTATCTAATACTTAAATAGAAATTGCACAAAAATTTTATCAGTTTTATGATGGGCTTCAGGTATCAAATTTTATAAGGTACCCAAACTGATTGCTGAACAGTCATTTTATAAAGTAATTATTTTCAGGCAAACAAATTATCACTAAATAAAAATAATTCTACTTCACGGTTGACAACAAACGAACCAATAGCCAGGATTTTATGACAGAGGCTAATTTTGCTTAAAAAAAAAAGTTTTTTTTTTTCCTTTTTAGAAATGCCAAAATACTGTTTTACTTGGCGGTACCAAATCAGTCAAGAAAACATTCTTTTTGTGAATAAAAAATTTCTTTTATTTCTGTTTATAACTAATAAGAGAGAAGTGGTGAAAAAACTTGCAAATCTTACAATTCTAAATTTTTTTTGTACGTAAGCAAATTAAATAATAAAATATAATTAAAAATTATAAGAGTAATTATTTGTACGGCATTATTTATGGGTGAGTAAGTTTTATAATTGTGTGCAAAAAGTTTCAATTTACTTCATTAGTTCTGGAATTATGGCGAAATGAAAATTAAGGGGCTCAAATTTTTGTCTTAACGATTAGGACCCTATTTTTTAAATTGTAGCTACTCTCATTATTATCCACGTCAAGATTCCGTCAGTTAAAAGTATGTTTGATCAGAGAAGTTATGTTTTTGTGCGTTAATTCGCAAATCAAAATAACGTTTGCTCTTAATAATTAACATATTTAAAGTCTTTAACCATTAAGACTGATTCCTGGTGCGTAAAAAATGTAATATTTAGTTTTATGGAGTTTGCTGCTTTGGTACACTGCATTGGTAATAAAATTTTTCGAATACTGTGAACATAATTAAAAATGGAACACCTTTTTATTTAATGATTGAAATTTCACGTACTTTCATTATGCACTATTTAAGTGTAATAAGATACTAACTAATTGTTACCAAATCAGGCACAAAAATGTGCTGAATAGACATTCAGTAGGATTAGAAATTTCACGTATTTTGGAAATGGAGTAATTTGATATTCATAGATAGGACGAAATCTTAAGACCCTTTTTCGTATTTTACTATATCTGATTCTATTTAAGCAAATTTTGTTTTCTCTAAAGCCATGATAAAATAAATTTTTATAGTTACTTTATTTATTGAAAATGGAGTTTTGAAATCGGAAAGTATGCAAGTTCTTACTTAATTTCAAGCTGTTTAATTTTAAAATGCAAAGTGCAAAAGTTGTACGAGATCCAACAAATTATTCTTGAAAAACGGGATAGTAACAATGGTAAAAATAGTATAAAAACATAGGATAATAATAAAAAACAAAATGATTTGCTTGATATCTATCTATATCTATCTGTCTCTTTCTCTCTCTCTCTCTCTCTCTCTCTCTCTCTCTCTCTCTCTCTCTCTCTCTCTCTCTCTCTCTCTCTCTCTCTCTCTCTCTCTCTCTCTCTCTCTCTCTCTCTCTCTCTCTCTCTCTCTCTCTCTCTCTCTCTCTCTCTCTCTCTCTCTCTCTCTCTCTCTCTCTCTCTCTCTCTCTCTCTCTCTCTCTCTCTCTC
>NC_092213.1:1274027-1277830 GCF_043381705.1 Parasteatoda tepidariorum
CGAATAATGGAAGAATCGTCTGCCGAAGACAAAACTTAATTCGTTTACATCCATCTTTCTTGTTTTCTGCCCTGGAAAGGGTTTATTCGATTAACAAAATAATAATGAAGATAAACAAATTTGTGAAGGGTCCGTTTTTAAGTTAAAATATTTTGTGAAGGGTCCCTTTTTATGAAAAGATATTTTGTGAAGGGTCCGTTTTTATGAAAAGATATTTTGTGAAGGGTCCGTTTTTATGAAAAGATATTTTGTGAAGGGTCCGTTAACGGACCCAAATTTCTTCTAAACAGACCCCTGTTAATACAATACTTTTTGAGTAGATGGTAAATAATATGTAAACTAGATTAAATATAGTAAGCAGATAAGTACTAGGTAAATAATTAACAAATGAGAAGTAACTTAATAAGTAAAGTAAAAGAATTAGCCCTCCCCCAGCTCACTTTCCAGTTTCCATGATTTATGAATCAAAATTATTCAACTAAAAGATCTGAAAATGTTTTAACACACATCCCGATTCTATCGTTATAAAGCAAAAGTCATTATTCTAGTTAATTGTGGCAATTTAATTTTTCCTAATATTCTTATTTACTTTTTTGTCACAATAAAAACTTCTTAAATATTTCCCCCTATAGTGCAAAAAGTCTTCGCTATAGAGCGAAAAAAAAAATAGTTAGTGCCTTAGAATTTTAAATAGTAATTTATTTTCATTCATTTAATTTCATGCGTGAATTGAGCACAGTTTCACATAAAATTTATTTTCTCAGTAACTATAACATATTAAAAAGTAATTTACCGTTTAATATTATTGAAGTGGTAAGTAAATATGCTTATTATAAAAAAAGTATTATCATGCAATTACTTTAGAGTAAATTAAAGTAACACCAAGATTTTTACTTTTCACTAAAATTTATAAACGAAAACTATTAAGAAGGGTTGATAAATGAAATATTGCAGGCAAGTGATTTTTAGATATGGAATACATGAATAACTTATCAGTAATTAAAAAATAATAGAATTGTGCCAAATTGAAAGATATACAAAATTTCGCACAAATTTTTCTGAGCACTTTTAGATGACGAAATCTGCCGAATTGTTCTTAAAAATTTTTAAAAATATGACTTCCTTGAAATGGTGAAATGTGCAAAACGTGACATCAAAGTAGAGAAGGTAACAATTTAGACTGCTCTCCTGTACGGGTCATATTACATGGATTGCGGTTACACTGTAAAAAGAAAAAAACTTATTGTGAAATGGGAACAAACAGAGATTCCAAATGAGTTCGAGATCAAAGAAACCAGCATTCATACCTTTACCACACAAGCAGGTACAATGGTGGATGGGCTTCAAACCACCACTCAGAATCGAACCCCAGTCCTTCACAGTACAGCACGTTTAACCGATGAATCGTAGGAGACAATCAGACTTAAAAGTAGGAAGCGAAGAAGTAGCGAAAAATAATACATTTTTTTAGTTCTGAATTTTATAATATAATGAACTTTTATTTTATTGAAAATATTCATCATTAACATTGTGAATAAGTTCTAAACTGTACAAAGTGCATTTTCCAAAAAAATCATATTCATTCTCAATTAAAAATAATATCGTACACATACACTCGCCGGTTGTAACTTGTTTGAATGTGTGTGCAAATGATCAGTCCGCTCTTCTCCCTCCCCACAAGAGTCTGTTGCGACTCCTAGGCTTCTTGGTTTAGTTTATCTGAGTCTAGGGTGGCAATGCAAATTTAAATTTTTTTTTCTTTTTTTCTAGAGATGCATTACCGGCTCCCCTTACCATGGACCCATAATATTCAAATTTAAATGACAATTTGAAGGCCTAATTCTAAAAATAAAAATTGATTTCTAGATTTAAAAAAGCTAAGCTCGCTTTTTTCTTCTTTTTTTTTTATGGGGCTAAAGAGCTAAAGGAACAAATACTTCCCAATAGAGTTTGATTGCTTTAACTTCTGTAATATCGTTGCGACCGTCACTGAGCTTAATATTTTCATTAAGGTCATATTTTAATAATGTTATACTTAGAATACTTATTGCTGTTTTAAATAGGTTATGATGAACTCTCATCAACCTGCTTTTAACATGTTTGATGATTGTACCAATCATAATATGGCTAAAGCATGTTTTGTAAGCAATTTCCTAATATTTTATTAAATTTTATACGCTCACTAATATACCATTTAAGACCTTCTTCTTCTTAGATCCTCAACTACAACTAAAAAGTAAATATTAGTACATATCATCACAGATTATTATAGCAAAATATTCAAACAAATTATATATATTGGTACATATTATAAACCTGGAACAGCAGAGCAACGATAACTCCGATTCCCGTTATATATATAACTGTTTTTTCGAAACATTTTGAATGTTTTGCGAGAAATTTAAGAATTTAAACTTCGCAATCATTTTTTAAACTATTTCTGTTGCAATACCTAAGAGTCAACAATTATTTCTGTGGTTTTTAATCAATGTTGATATTTTAAGAAAAATTTGTGGTAGGTAGGTACTTTATTTGCGTCGCACTAGAGCTGCACAATGGGCTATTGGCAGCGACTTTTTTTTCTTTTTTTTTTTAATATATATATACCGTTTTTTTATGTACCGTTTCTTTTTATAACTGTCGTTGAACAGCCGACCCAATTGTTTTGGGTTTACGGCTACTAATGTTCAATGCCGTATCTCTGTAATTTTGAACCCGATCCAGAAGTCAAGGGAACTCGTGGATCAAGTAGTGGGTGAAATTTGCCTTCGTGGAGGACTTTTTTGATGGAACTAACCCGCATTTGCGTTACATGGAGAGGAAGACCACGAGAACCTCCCACGGTTAGCCGGGCGGCAAGGGGACTCTAACTCATGATCCGCCTACCACTGAGGGTATTTCACGTCCCCACCGTGGTCGGTGCAAGCTGGATGCGGATTCGTATCGACCAGCCATCGGTGGGATTTGAACCCGGTTCACCTGGATACATAAATAGGGTAAAAATATCATAGAAATGTCTCATTCCTAACATTTATTCAAAGGCACTTTTATCGCCAAATTGAAAATGTGGCTTATCATTATATTACCTTCATTTATAAAGTGAACCGTTCTGGATTGAAGAAATAACAAGGTGAAACCGAACCATGCACTCGAATTTCATTCAGATTTAGAATATTGCAGTTGTCAACACCCGCGAAGGTCACGATTTAAAAAATAGAATTTCACAGAAAAGAGTGCCTTACAACTTTCAACACACAAAGTTACCCAGACATCTTAAGAAAGAAAACAAAAATCAGCAAAAAGAGAAGAAAAAAAAACCTTATTCACTTAACATAACTGTACAAAGAGTCAAGAGTAACATCACATTTTTTTAATTTACGTATTTTCATGAATGACTACAGTATTTTGACGTCCCAAAATTAGGACTCTGGAATATCTATCTGTATATATACCCTGTGGCAGAATGTTTTCTGACTTTCTGCGACAAACCTAATTAGAACCAATATCTTTCTGCAAGATATTTTTATCGTTATAAATGTATGTGTAATGAATTTATAATAATAGATGAAATTCGTGTTTATAAAATAAGTCTACATGCATAGAATAAAACTGTGTAGATTTTTTTCTTAATTTCATAATATAAATATACATTTCTTAATAAGTTTAAATTGTTTAAGTATAAATTTGCATAATCTTCGATAATAACGAAAAGTTATAAATGTATAGATCTGCAGACAAAAATGCTTACTAGAGCATAAATAAAGATTACCCAGAACCTGTAATAAGATAGAACTTATAGAAAT
>NC_092213.1:1281615-1285191 GCF_043381705.1 Parasteatoda tepidariorum
ATAGTTTTTAAGAATATTTGTTGTTTGGTTGAATAACACAGAGGCTAATGCCGGCAAATAAAGTATTTATTAAAACATAATATGAGGAAACAATAGTTCGCACACACAGTGCTACACATCTGAATCAACCAACAACTAGCCAGCTTCTTCAACAAAAATATATCTATTTCCACTATCGGGAAGTCGTTGTATTACATCACGCAACTCGCGCAACTTATTTGAGAAGGAGAGGAAAAATGAGATTTTATTTGCATATTAACAACAATCTTAAATTTCATATTAATTTTATTTATTTTCTTGAATTTTAGTTAAAAAAAATATGTAAGCTTTAGTGAAGCGGCCGCGATGGTTTGGGAAATGTCCCTGAGCACAGCACGATCCGAAGACATACCATCGCAATTTTGATCCTCCGCAGAACCCTGCTTTTGCATCCCTAAGACCTGCGCGTGAAGTCGAGCACATTACGGTAGAACAGTTTAAAGTTTATACCGCGCACTCTCGGTCCCTACGCAAGCTGATCAAAGTGGTCCACCCTCCACTTACTGACAGCAGCCAGTGATGCTTGACTTCTACTGGCAACCGTGTCTTTACGATCAGTCCACTGCGGGATAGGAAAATTTGTGAAAATTATTATTTTCTCTCTTTGGTTGAATGCAATTTCATTTCTTTAAAAAAATTTCTAAGAAACTTTAAAAATTAAAAATTTTTATTCAAAAATTTTTATGCATCTTCTTTCTTTAATTTATACTTGCAGGGCATGTTCTTAATTTCGTATATAGATAAATTAAGTTTTTAATAGGGTTCATCTATCTTAAACCTAAAACGAATACGACATAAATCAGCAACCTCTAAAAAAGTTTATTTTTCCCCTCCTGTTATTGAACGATGACATTATTTTCTGCACTTCAAGTAGATAATTTGATATGCATTGAAACTCAACCAACACTATATATTTTTTTAGAAGAAGGAAAAAAACGAACCAAGTTAAAGAGGCACTTAATAGGGATGTGTTGTCGAGGAAAAGGAATTTATTTCACTTCATACTATCATTTTCTAAGAAGTTAGATGTTATACAGAGGTGGGAATACACGCGTCAATTCAAAGTTACGAAGGAACGAGCTATGTGAAAACTAATGCAATCAGTACTACAAAGATTGCTTTATTACGTTACGAACATTACAATATTCCATCTGAAGCATTTACAAACATATGTAATGTTATATATCGAAATACTTCTAGTATAAGTATTTATGCAATTCTGACAATATTTGTATAATGTAAAATTGAGATTATTTACTTTTTTTCCAGGAAAGTTTTTTTCTTCTTTTCTTTTTACCGTGCAATTTTGTTTTATGAAATATTTTAATATTTTGTTTGCGTGAAAAAACTTACATATCTGGTCTACAAGGCTACTTTTTATTTTTTAAAGGTCAGATAGTTAAATCTCTTTTTCGAAAAAAAAAATAATGAAAAATAAATAAACTTTTTAGATACTACTTTGGTGATATTGATAAAGAGGGAGGGGGGGCAATTTTATTTTTGCTTTTTAAGTGCTGAAATGTTGGAAAAACGTTCTGCCATACAACCATCAAATCCACATAAACGACAAATGAATACATAAATAAATAAAAAATGAGATTTTTATGTATCTTGGTATGCTAAGCTAGATATTAAAAAAAATCTATCAGCTTTCTGAAATTCTTGCTATTCATTGCATTAGCAAGAAAAAGAAAATAGTTGAACTTTTCTGGAAATGTATTGTGAAGCACTTAAATTGTGTTGTTAATTTCACGGTAGAGTAGGTTTCGCAATATCTTCTCACCACCAAGAATCCCGTTCACCTGATATCTTCGAAATCCTTAATGTTTTTCGTTTCTCGTTACACAAAATTAGAAAACTAACAAAAAATTAGAAAAAAAGTCAATTTTAATGCTTTATTTCATTTTATTACTTTTTGCTTTTATCATTTTAGCGGGATTAGTATGAGCTCAACTGTGATGACAACACATGTGACTCTCCAGCAGACGATACTCGAAGGACCGAGTATCGGACTTATGAATGTTAGTTTTCAGTTCTCTAAGAATAGAAGACTCGATTAAATGAGAGATAAAAATGTTCTTTAAGGAGTCGTAAAAAAAGAGGAGAGAGAGAGAGAAAATTATGAACACTGAGTAAAGGTGCCGATAAGGGCATTGAAATGATAACAGTCAGTTTCCGCATTCCGTGAAATAGCAATAAATAATCAGAATCACTTAATCTATTTTTTTTTTATCGAAAAATATTATCTTTCTTGTTTTATTTGTTCTTAAATAATTTTACTTTCGAATTATTTCTTCATAATAACGATACACTGAGTGCTAAGTTTAAAACTTTGAATATCTTTTTATTAAGTACTAAGATGCCATCGAAATAGTTAAAGGGCTAATTTGTGTAGATGATAATTTTAGTTACGTAAACAAACACAAAAACTGAATTG
This sequence comes from Parasteatoda tepidariorum, assembly GCF_043381705.1. NCBI lineage: Eukaryota > Metazoa > Arthropoda > Arachnida > Araneae > Theridiidae > Parasteatoda > Parasteatoda tepidariorum. The sequence goes on from NC_092213.1 coordinate 1,284,092, forward strand.
GCAAAAACTTTTTTTTGTTGACGTTTCAGTATTTTTGACTCACACAATAGGGGATTGCAGCTACAATCTGGAAAAATAGGGTCACAATAATTTACGCAGGAGAGCTGGCGAAAGTTTCTACCTCTTAATTTTAGTTTCACTTCTTCGAAACATCTCTGGAGTTATTCAACCGAAAGAAAAATTTTTTACTTACATTAAGTAAACTCGTTTACACAAAAACAATATCCGCGTAGTGTAAAAAATAATTAATCATTATTACTTAAATTAATAACGATCACACTTTAGGATTCCGTATTTTCGACTCAAAACTTTTCATCCTATCAAAACTTTTAAAACAATATTTTCCTAATTTTTGAAATCAAGAATTTGAATTTGGAGAAGAAAAGTATGCACGTTTTTATGCTTGATTTCCTAAATTAGTTAATAGAAATAGCATTATAACTAGAATAATTAAATTGTGCAATCTGAAGTGAAAATTCGATCTTTAGATCGAAAATTATTCAAGGACTTTCGCTTTATTTATTTATGTTAGCTTACTGTATTGTGTTTTGAAAATTATCCAATAAAAATACGTTTGCCCTTCTTCAGCAGCATTTCCAAAATTATTGCTATTAAGCTTAAAACTGGCTTAAATTTAAGATGGGGAAATTAAGAAGTTTAAAGCCAGCTTCCATTAGTATCTAAAATGTTCTCCCGTAAGGCCAACGATTTATATCTCTTAGGGAGCCTTAATGTTTAAAGCAGTGATTAAAGTGAAAGCTTAACCACTGTTTTAAGCATTAGTATTAAAGCGAAAGCTCAGTCCCGCTTTTAATGATTGTTAAAATATAAAACACTTATATATATTGAGGAAACAATAGTTCGCACACACAGTGCTACACATCTGAATCAACCAACAACTAGTCAGCTTCTTCAACAAATATATATCTATTTCCCCTATCGGGAAGTCGTTGTATTACATCACGCAACTCGCGCAACTTATTTGAGAAGGAGAGGAAAAATGAGATTTTATTTGCATATTAACAACACTCCCCCTGCGAATAAATACACATTTTTCCACAAAATATAAAACATAAATAAACTAAATTTCTCATACAACT